>NC_047159.1:3224231-3309231 GCF_009819705.1 Hippoglossus hippoglossus | reverse complement strand
TTTAAAGCCGACTGTCCACATTTTTATTTTCAAAGTGACTGGATCAGGTTTGTGTGTGTGTGTGTGTGTGTATGTGTGTGTGTGTGTGTGTAGACACTAATCATTTGCAGACGTGTGTGTTCATGCTGACACGAGGAAAGTTCTCTGCAAGACAGAAACATGAAGTCTGGCTGCAGCTCATTCTGATTATTTTCCAGATTTTGGAGATGTTTTTCCTTCTCAGTGACATCTGCTCTGAAACACAACACATGACTCCTGATCGGAGGTGAATCTCCTGCAGATTAATCATATTTCATGTTGGAGATTAGTTTAAAATCTCACCTCATTGGATCACACGCTTTAAAATACATGATTGTCATAGCAATGTCTCTGTGGGAGGCAAATATCCACTCTCTCTTCCCTCTGTGTCTGGTCTTCACCACCTCTTGAGGAAATTATCTTTGCTCTTTAGCAGTTAGACGTGACACCATGTTCACCAGCTGCACTTTAACTGTGTCTTTGCTGCAGAGAGGGTTGTGAACTATGAGCTGAAACTCTCCATAAAGCTCAGTAAAACCAGGTTCAGCTCATAATTCTCTGCAGGTTCATGAAAACAACTGACCCCATTATGACTTAAAGCAGCTTTAACAACATGATAATATCTTCAGTCCATTTAGCAGCACAGCAGAAGTAAAGAACACTGAGGATGTATCTCACATTAGGTTTTAAAACAACAAGTACAACTTTTGAACTTTGAAACTTTGAGGGGGGGTTTCTCCACCGAACGCTGCGTTCCAATGGAACAAAAGCAACCAGCTGTGCTGACAAAAACACAAGATAAAATCTGAGCTCGGCAAACACAGAATTGCACGGTCGAACAAATTCAGAAAAAGATTGTGTGGCGAATGGTGTGATTCTCTGAGTGAATGCACTGAATCTGGAGCCTCGTGTTGATTATACAAGATACAATACGTCTGCAGCTTCCTGCAGCTTCCGATTGTAAGATTGGACTCTTTCCCCTGTTGCCTGTTGAGCTGTGAGTTGTTTTGGACGTGCGGTCACATCATCGTTGTCGCTTACAGTTTGCAGTCACGTGTCTCAGACGTCTTGTGTACCTGCACCCCCCCCCCGTCTGCTTTTGTCTGAGTCCGCAGGAAGCCGACCTGCGGGTTACAGTCTGACTTCCTGTCCTGGCTCGGCATCTGTAGAGGAGAGAGGAGGAGGAGGAGGAGAAGAAGTGGGGGGGGGGGGGGGGGGGTCGGTCTTATTTAGCCCTATGAAGAGCCGGCTTTTCCTCCCTGTTTCCATGGCGACCGCTCTCCTACAGTATTCAGCCGTGGGACGGCCTCTGCATCTGAAAGCAGTTCCCAGTGGTGTTTCAGAGCCTCTTGCTCTTTTTCCTTCAGCCTCGCTCGTCTTCCCCCACTGTCTCTGTTTTTCAAAAGCAGCAGCACTTCATCCTCACTCGCCGCTGTACTTTAATAAATGTCGAACATCATTTGCATGTGAATCAGGGCTGAGTTATGCCTTTGTTTCCTGTTTGAATTCCTCGAGACTACAGGCTCAGACTTGACGCCAGCACACGCTTTGAGATGTTTAGACTGTAAATATACAAACAGTAGACGAGTGAGAGAAAGCTTTTCAAATGAGGAATCACTGAGCACTGTGCTCTTTGTGTATTTAGCCGGATCATTCTGTGTTATTTTGGAGTGTATTTCCCCCAAAGACACAGTTAATAATTACACAGCATGGATGTTTACTCCGAAATGGGTTTAGTTTTTCCACATTTGCAAGATGATGAAACACAAAAGCCCAAAATGTCAAACAGAAAGACCGACTTGTTAGATTGGTGCGATAAAGCAAAACCCCACAGAGGCTTTCAAAGACAAACTACAGACACGTTTGACAGCCCAGAGGAGACCTTATTATTCAGGTCATAGCAAACTTACTTCCTGTCTATTACCGTCTCTGTCATTTGGGGTAAAGGCATGTGACCTACATAATGTACAACAACAGGAGCCTTCGAATTCTGGCTGCAAGGAGATAATGAAAATAGCAAAAAGCCGGTTGAGTCCAGATCAGTTGTGCTGCTGCGGTGGGGATCCCTCACCTACACACAGATGTTTGTTCAAGTGTTCGTGTGTTTTAATTTGTTGTTTGATGATATAAAAACGGGGTGGATTGACGTCATGATTGACAGCTGAGACTGACTTGCGATTGGTTGAGTGTGACAGTCGTGACGATAGCGTTTATATTCGGGATGTGATACTTGTGAATTTGACGGCTCGATCCTTACCGCACGGACTCTGACACCAAATGATGTCATCGGCACAAGATGACGTTTGTATCCAACGTATTTTAGCTTGGCCTCTGGATAGTGGGAGGAAGAGACGTGTTTCCCGTCTCCAGTTACAGTCTCTGGTTAACGCTGTCACACAAGTGGCTGCAAAATCATCAGTGTCAGACATCTGATCACAACTCGACAGTTCAGAGAGAGAGAGAATCAATGCAGCTCTAAAATGATATAAGTTTTGACTCATTTGAAATAGTAAAGAAAACAGAGGGATATGTAAATCAATGTTGATATTGCAGCCACTGATAAATCAATGTATGTGAATGAGTGAGAAGAGTAAAGTGGGGCGTGCATTATCGGCAAATGTGGGTCATCGTGATGTCAGGTGTCCAGACTGCTGATGAGGTGTTTTCAGGGTTTTCTGTTTCCACAGACACTTTTCAAATTAGCTGAACGCACTAGAGGAAAGAAACTCTGCCCAAACATCACATGTAACCTTTACGTTAGCGTGGACAGCAATCGCCAGTGTTTCCTTCCAAAATCCTGCATGTGATGGACAGGCGGTCTCTGAGTGTGACGGCTCGACCAGAGAGAGAAAGAACGAAAAACAATATACAATTCAGATGAGGGCTGGTAACCTGCCAGAAGGGTCTTCACATTTATCAGCAGCAGTAAGGAGAGGGGAGATTCATACGTGAGACCCGGTCGCCCTGTTTCATCTTTAATGGGCTCCCACAGACAGTCTGGCACTACAGAGCCGTCCCCTCTCTCTTGATTAAATCGCTGCAGCATAATGAAGCAGAAGAGAGTCAGACAGAAACTCAGAACCCCTCTGTGTACCTGCTTCATTGCATTTGGCAAGATTTCCCTTTCTTCCCTCCTTCTGGCAGACGCATGCGGTTCTGTGGCAAGTCTGAGCGCTCGAGTCTGAGCGTCGCAGAGGCGAGAGAAAGCAAACCCACTGCGGTCGTGGCAAAACAGCTGAGTGCTCCTGAGCCGTGGGGCAATACCTCCAGAAGACGGAAAGACAAGAGAGCAGCTGCCGACAGTTAGGACGGTCCCTGGTGGGCGAGGAGGAAAGACGAGAAGAGGAAGAAGGAGGGAGGGGAACAAGGGGAGTGCGGGGTTGTTGGGAGGAGGAGGAAGGAGGCGGCGGAAGGAGGTGGAGAGGTTTCTCTTTTTGTCTCCGTCTTCAGTGAGAGGAATAACGAGCGAGCAGCAGGATTGCTGAGTTCCATCTTGAGTTTTTTTATTTTTTTTTCATTTTATTTCTTTCTTCGTTTCGTTAAATGAGCGGTGGATTAGCGGCTGCGTGCTGCCTTCAGTGTGCAGCATGGAAACCAAGTCCCTGTTCAGCCTGCACAGAGCCCTCGCTCAGCCCGTCAAGATGTGCATGTTCGATTTCCCCGTCACTATCCTGGACGACCTGGTGAGCTCTGACTCCATTGTGTGTGTGTGTGTGTGTGTGTGTGTGTGTGTGTGTGTGTGTGTGTGTGTGTGTGTTTACATGTTCAAACAGATTGTGTATGCATGGCTGCAGGTGCTTTATTATATGTTTCTGTGTATGCATACAGTGTGTGTGTAGCTGCATGTGCACTTCTGGCTGCAAACATATATTTATATGTAATTGCATGTGTGTGTGTGTGTGTGTGTGTGTGTGTGTGGGTGGGCCTATTTCTATCTGTGACTGTGTATATGTCTAGTCGTGTTTTTGTGCTCTCATGTGTGACGTACTGTTTACAGCAGAGTACATTAGAACATGGTGTGTTTTGTGTGTGTGTGTGTGTGTGTGTGTGTGTGGTGTGTGTGTGTGTGTGTGTGTGGATGGAAACAATGATCCCAGCTGATTGCTCTTCACATTAACCCTGCGGGACAAATTGTGATTTTTGAATATGAATATGGGCCATACAAGCAAAATGTGATTGATTATTTCGCACCTCTGGCCAATTAGGTTTCAGTAAACGACAGTCACATGACTCAGTAGCAGCACATCTGGACAGGAGGTCAGATCTGCAGGTCACAGATTTAACCCCCCTCTTGTTTTCATTTCCTGCGGTTCATCAACTCACAATGACTGTTTGTCCTCAGGTGGTTATCCTTCTGTGATATGCAGCTCTTGTGTGAACGCGACCTTCATCCAGTTGTGTATCTTTGTGCCAAACTGCCACTACGTCCAATCCCTGCACCCCCCCCAGGCAACCGTCTCCCTGCTGAGGTGCCTGTGTCCTCTGATATTTTGACATGTTTGGACGTGTCTGGATTAATCCCGGCGGCGCCTAATGAACGTGGTCCTGTGTCGGTCTGTTAATGAGTCCTGAGATTTAAAACCGATGCAGAGACGAAGACACGTCCTCTGCTGTGGTGGGCGAACACTTGATTAACGACGATAAGGGAGTTTAGAGGCTTGTTTGTTTCCTGGTCACATCCTGATATCAAACCCGCAGAGTCTCCTCGTCTGGGACTGAAGTGTTTTCTCTCTTTTAAATTATTCTTTTTTTGTTGATAGTTTTTGAACTTTTAATTCATGACTTCTGCTGTTTTCCGGCGTCCTCGCTGAGCGCCTCTGCTTTTATCAGCGTCTGAATGTGACAACAGGCACATCTTTCAAAACAAATCATTATTTTACACAACTGTGTTGCTGCCTCAACTCATTCTGTGATTAATCACTAGATAATTGATGCTTGTGCACAAAGGCAGCTCCGTAAAGAAATGGTTTCTCCAGCCTGATTATCTTGTTCCAGCCGGTCGTTCATTTTGTTCTGAGCACCTGAGGTTATATTGTCATGTGACGTGTGCTCCAACTATAATATTTGATTCCATTTGATGCTCCGCTGTGTGAGAGGTGGATGAAGTATCGCACTCATCCTGTCTCTGTGTGTCTGTCGGCTGTAACAACTGATTGTGTTTCACGTGGCCTGGATTCTTCTCTGTGGTCAAAGGAAGACTTTCTCTCTCTGCTGTTTAGCTGAAGGGCAACGCACTCACACACAACTGGAAAACGACTTACTGTTTACTCGTATAAATAATGCAGGAAGGTTTCTATAATGATAAAAACAAAATGCGACATGTTGCAATGTGAACAAATGAATAAATGTAATATATCATGTGACTTCTATAAAGACAACTACATAGTGAGCTCATCGGGAAAAGAAAGAAACATCATTGTCGCAGGATTATGACGTTGGGTGTGAAAAACTCCACAGTAAAGTTTAAATGTTTATTTTACACTTCGTATTAATACTTTAATGTGAAAAAAAAAACTACAGAATGATCATCTTTAAATGTAGAAATCAACTTGTGTCCCGCAATTTGTGCTGTGATGCTCTGCTCGTATTTACATTTGTATATTTCTCTCATATCTCTGCCGCGAGCGCAATGCATGATGGTCGATATTGCTCGGTTAGTGACCATCGGTTGCACACGATTTTTCATGATGCATTATGGGAAACAATGAGTGCACTATAAAGAGTATAAAAACTACTCCAAACATTTGGACACCACTACAAAATGGCAAACTCACTATATAGTGATTAGTGACACAGCCCATCCTCTCGTTGTGTCCTCTTCTTCTGCAGCAGTTCGATCGCACCTGACTTGAGAATTGGCGCCACCCAGCTGTTTATTATGAACCTACCCCCAATATTAACAGAGTGGAAGGTGTAAATGTGCATTAATTTGAGTTTTCATTAGCTAATTCTCTGCAAATTTGAGCAAAACAAGTGCTATAGTTGATCAGAAACATGACTATTTTTGGAATATACATGAGACTCACTGCCTCCGTATACAGCCCTTTCTTTTCTTTGCTTCTGCTGAAGGTGGCACGCCATCCAGCGAGCCCCAGACCAACTCGGTACTTTCTGATAGTGAGTCATTCAATCCTTTTCCTGTATGTCAGCTCTGGTCCTTGAACTGGTTCCATTGAGGTTTGTGGGAACCTCAGTGCCACCCAGTGATCCAGCCCACGTTTTCAGCGAAACGTCGTAACCAAGGATGCGTCATGAACAGAGCGTGCTACACGATTCATAACAAAGATAAACAACAGAAGCAAGATGGTGGATCATCATAGTGAAATCCTGCAAGTGTTTGTACTCTTATTTCAGATATTGTGTTTCCAACCCGTAGAATATGACACACCCACTGATTTTGTCATGGTTTGCTTGTAAAAAGCTGATCCAGCTGAACCAAATTATTTTTGGATGAAATGTTTCAAATGGTTTCAGAATGAGGTGACTGGTTCTGAGCAGATCCCGTTTCATGTTGGTGCAAGTGAGGGGGAGGGGGGGCTGTAGCAACCACTCAGAGGGTGTTATTATTATAACCTCCTGTCTTGTAAACACAATGATGACTGAAGTGTTTGGCAAGTGACAGCAGCACCTGCTCCCAGCAAGAAGAGGAAAAGTTAAACAGAAGTCAGAGTGACTGTCGGCCGGCTCTTAAGGAAATGAAGGGATGTCTGCAGACTGGTTGATAATGTTCACTGTGACCTTCATGACTCGTGTCAACCACTTTGTTTAAGAGAAATAAAACAGTGAGACAGTTTTCAATAAATAATAAGTTGTTGTAAGTGGAATTAAAAAAAGTGCGATCTGGCAAAAGGAACAGTCATATTTCAGTTTTTAATTTAATGCACAGTTGGACTCCTTCCCTCTGTTTCTATAATGATTTTATATTCCAGGCAGGAAATGCACTGGTCCCTCACTTGGTTGATATGAAGTCGTCAGAACCAACCAGGTCCAAAGGGACATGAGCAGACAGGCCAGAGTCCAGAAAGGTCAGACGAGGGTCAAAAAAACAAGCCAGACAGAATAAACAGCCAGGAGGGAGGAGAGAGACAACAGTGGACAAACTGGCAGAGGGACGATGACTCAGGTTTGTATACAGGGGGGGACTGAGGACAGGCTGGTGGAAGTGGAGGAGCACGTTCAATCTCAAAAACGTTCTCCACCGTGTTTGGTCCAAACTGTGCAACAGGCTTCGAGATACGATTTTCTCTTGTTTTGTGGGTGTGTCGAAGGTTGTTGTCCAATCAGCAGCGACGTGCACATAAACCCTGCTGCGTTAAAAAGGCAGCGACGTCATTGTGAAGTATTAAACACATATTTAAATCCAATGTCATCATCTACAAGATTTCATCCACAGAATGACTTTCTCAGCTGCCATCGTTTACGTTTGATAATATTAAAATCAGATGCAGATCCACTCTGAGCTGTGTAGTTTAGAAAAGAGGAGGAAAAACATCATTTAATACAGTTTTAAACAGCACACAATAAGAGTACAGCGCCAGGAGATAGAAAAATAAACATGAAAATAACATAAAAAATCTATTTGAGTCAAACACCAGATCACGTGTCTGCCTCAACAGCACATTATGAACCGCAAGAGGAAATCCTCAGAAAAGAGGAAATCCTCAGAAAAGAGGAAGAGGGAAGAGAGAAACCAACACAACTGAAGGAAACACATAATAAAAAGAAATGAGAAATAGTAACAAGAAAGGAAATCTACACATAAACAACACAAAAAAAACGTAATTCCCTTTCAGCCTCACAGGAAACCAACCTGCAGTTTGTTTCATTCCACAATAGAGTTTGTGTTTTCTGAATTGTTTGGTGTGTTTCCTTTAGTCGCCGATGATTTGATATTTAAAATATGCACAAATTAATTCAGACAGCATTAATTAAAGCTGAAATGAATTTAATCTTTTTAATCACTGTTGTAGCCAGGCTGCAAGCAGTGTATGTTTTTTATTAATGGATAAATCAAGTGCAGAATTACATCCAGATGAGAAACGTCTTACTTTTTTATTTGACTGAATGAATGGTTTCACTTCACTGTCCAATCACTGATGAGCCTGAGGAGGTAATTCCCATCTGTTGGCAACCGGGGAAGTTTTTTGAATTCCCCAGCATCTTTAACTTTCATTTTCAGTTCCGGCTTCACCAGGTTTCTCCTTGTTGTCATTACAGAGACGTCTCACTTCACCTCTGACAGACATGAAGAGACCTACTTTCTTTTTTCTCCCTCGTAAGTTAATTTTTTCCAGTGTTGTTGACACAGCTGGTAGAGTAAACACGTTCGAGCAGAGCACTGGCGGAGGTTCGGCCAATCTGTGACGAGGGGAGTGGGAGCGAGCGCTCGAGGACGGTTTGGATCCCGAGGTTTCTGGTGTCTCAGTGAAATAAGCATGTGGGCCTGCGGACTGCTGGTCAGGACAAGTGCCTGCTGGGATGGAAAGGATTATTACCAGACAGCGAGGAGAGAAGGAGGCAGACAGGTTGGATCCATTAATGTTTTCTTGTTTTGTCCCACACGAGTCTGACTGGTTTATAGACGCGTTGAACTTTGGATCTGTGTCACAAGAGTTGTCCTGCTCGTCAGGTCACAGAATCTGGTATTGATCACTTATCCCCTGTTTTTATAATAATGATGATAATAATGATTAACTTTATTTATATAGCACCTTTCCAAACATACGTGTAAGTTAAAAATGAATAGATGACTCATTTTTCTTCAGACTTGACTTTGACCTGCCCAGTGTTGTTTTTTACAACTTGTTCCAACACAAACCTGACTCAGAGATCTGTTAAAAACAGGATACAGGCGAGTTCTTGAGTGAACAACCTGTGACTATGCACAAACTCCTGCGTCGCACTGTGTCTTGTCTGCAGTGGATATAGATCCCTGCATTTGAAATGAAAGAGTCGATGCTTCACCGACTATAATCTGATCCCATTATCCGTGACTTCAGTGTCCTGGCTTCTCCGCGACGTGAGGTCTGACCTCGACAGCCTGCTCCTGTTAGGAGCTGTCAAACTGAGACAGCAGGAAGGGCCGGACGCCAGCCTCCTCTGTCCACTTCCTACCTGCTCTGACCACAAGATTTAAAACTCAGCAGCCGTGAAAAACAATACCCAACTGAGTGGTTTTTGAAATATAAAACAACCCCCTGATGATGCTGTCCAATCAAATCTTGTCAGGAGGGGATGTAGTCGGGTGAAGGTCTCTGTTCGGAAAGAAATTATCAACTTCTTCAGGATGTCTGGGTTCAGAACGTAATTTCTCCCTGAGGATTTATGAAATGTGTTATTCTTACCTCCTCCCTCCCACTCAGCCGGTCAGGTTATGTCACCCCAGCACCTGTCAATCATCTTGATGAGCTGTCGCCTGGCCGAGGTAATCAGCCGACATGCAGCCTTCACTGGTGTCAAAAGGGGCGAACAGAAAATGTTCTCTAAACGTTTAGCTGCTCCTCCGTTCGACTGTTTTCTTCTGTGCTGCTTCTGCTGCTCTCGGACTGTTTGCAGGTAGCGAACAAAGAGAGCAAACAAAGATGGACGACATGTCGGCCCCCAAAGTGAAGCCAAAAGTTGTGTCTCAATTCCGCGACCTCATCCTGCGGAGGACCCGGTCTACGCAGCCGGCGCCAGTGGCATCCTCCAACGGACACGTACACCGCGTCGGCCGAACCGAAAGGAGACGGCCTGGACTTCTTATTGCGTCACCGGCTTGTCCCGCCGTTACAGCCGTCGCCTAGCAACAAAGCTACGGACGATTTAAAATGTTGAAAAGATGTTTTTTAAAACATGTGTACCGTTCGGTTGAGTACTTACATTTCAAAATGTATTCTCTTGACGTTTTCGCCTCACATTTTGCCGCCATTTCCTGTTGGAAAACTGTCACTGAAGCGCAATGAATCATGGGATATGTCGGTCTGGGAAGGATCCACCTGGTGGAGCCTACTTTGCTCGGGGGTGGAAGGACACGTTTGATCTTGATATCACGGCTCCGCTCCATGATCGCTACCGCACAGCATCCAAATGACGGCAGCGGCGCAAGATGGCAGCGTTTAGTGGCCTCATTTCTGGATAGTAGGAGGAAGCGGAGTCGAGTCGTCCCTCAGTATTTACTGGTTATGGTTTATGTGAGCTGAGTATGTAGGTAAAACCAAAACAACGGGCTGAACGAGGCTAAAAGGTTCTGTAGAGCAGTAGAGTTGAGTTTCCTTTAACATTTGATTTCGTCATTTTATTCGTTGTACATAATAAAACTCAGATCTTAAGGTTTAAGATCTTAAGGTTTACATTCCAATGCATCCAAATTGTTGGGCAACTCTTGGATGTAGATATTAGCTGTTCTTATGTCAGTGAAGTTTTATTGGACTGATTTAATTGATTTAACATGATTTTCTTGGACTGACTTTTGTTCTTACGTCTGCTTTATAATCAGTTTATTCTCATTTTATTTGCCTGATTCTTTTTTCTGTTATGTAACTCGGTACTCTGTCCACGTCTGGTGTTCTGCTCGGCCTTTATTTGTTACAGATTTATTGTCTGGGGAACATCGAGCGTCTGGCACAGGCTCAGCACAGCAACAACCCTCCACTGCAGGCCCCTGTTAGCCTCCACTGGGGGGGGGGGGGGGGGTGCCTTGCTAAATGGCATCCTGACACGAGTTGTGCAGAAGTTAAACTTTCTGCCTGGCTCGGTGTCGTCTGGAGTCAAATATCTTGCAGATGTTGCTGCTCTGAGATGTTGTGCCACTTCTGATTGTTGCCGTCGAACAAGGCTTCCTCTTCCTCCTCTTCCTCCACGTCTTCCCGACTCTTTGTGGGTGTGGTCGACTTCTTAATTCGTGCGGCTGCGTAAGAGCCCGTGTTTCTTTGTGTTGTGTTTGTGAGAGAGTCAGGGCGGCCTCTCGGCATCACCCTCCTCAGGGAATGGTAAAACATGCCGGCGCGTCAGTCTGAGCCAGAGCCACGGCAGCAGCAGCACAACAACATCCTCTGGTATCGATTTCCAGCAGATGGAAGAAGTGCTTCGGTTAAATCACAGCAGACGAAAAGTTGGACGTCGCTCCGAGCTCTCAGAGAATTCTGGGACTCAGGAAGAAGGATGTTAACAATAGAGCTGCTGCTCGGGGCCGATCAGTTCTGCTCAGTGACAGTATTCTGTGTTTTTATACACCTGAAGCAGTGTTTTACGAGTATTTTCTGAGTAGTGAAAATCCTTCCACCAACTTTCATGGTCTCATCTTCAAATTCAAGAATGAACATTTAGAAAATATAAATTTAAACATCTATAATTACAGAACACGATAAATGGGGGAAATTCTGTCTGCTGAGGAAGATGTTGTGATATGATAGAAAGATCCAGAACAGCCACTAACTGTTATTCAATGATTGATGTTTATCTTTATTAATTATCAGCTGTCAATCAGTCGTCCATTCTACTATAGTCTTTGATTCACTATTTGTTTTACTGGACTGTTTCTATAATGTTTCAAAGGATGTTACACATGAACAGTATTTAAAGATTTATCAGAATCCGTATCAGGCGTGAAAAACCCGTATTGATCCTTCGCCGCTCTCTTCCTCCTCCTCCTCCTCCTCCTCCTCCTCTTCTTTGTGTCTCACCCACAGTTTGTGGTTCTCGTCCCGCAGCTGCAGAGTTATGTGAGTTACAACTCGCTGTTGGATTCGGCCTCAGCTGGTGCAGCAGATGTTTTTCTTTAAATTTGCTTAATCACTTTCGCACCTGTCCTGGCTGTCGGTGCAGAAGAAAAGTCCGTTTGGATCATGTCGTCCTCCTCCGACAACAGCGTCTCTCAAATAAATATCTTTAATTAAAGTTCAGCATCAATTATCTGTGGAACATGAGGCTGCAGGTTTGTTGTGTTCGTCTCTTTTGTTGACGTAACTGCTGCACATCCAGAACGAGCTGAATTAATCTGAGTTAGTTCTCATTTGAAAAGCTCGTCTGGCATCTGATTCAGATGATTGATGGTGTCTTGGATCAGACGTCTGTTCCTGACATTTGCCAGTAGGAGGCAGTGTTGGATGTCAGATCCACAGAGGCTCCTGTTGTGATCTGACAGTGAAGGCATCAAAAAAAATCCAAATAAAGAAGATCAGTTAAACTGGGCCTTAGCGATGAGGAGCTGCATGTGTTTCAGGTGCAGGAAAATTTGCAAATATTAGTCAAAAATAGGCTTCAGTAAGTAATAATAAGTAACATGCAATACTTAAATGTAAGAATAATAATACTTAAGTCTAAGGAAATATAAATAATATAGAACAATATGAATGGAATAGTCAAGGTGGAGTTTTACAGATGCAACTAAAGACAATTTTCATATTGTGTTTGCTTTTTTGAGCAAGTAATGATTTAGGATGTGAAATGTAAAATAAAAAAGCAGTTTGAAATATAATTTAATTTCAGTGGAGCGCTGCAGGGAATGTACGTGTGTGTGTGTGTGTGTGTGTGTCTGTCTGTGTGTGTGTGTGTCTGTGTGTGTGCGCTGCCATAGTGAGAACACAAACACACACTCCCAGCATTACGTCAGGCTGGAGGAGTTTAACGCTGCCTTCAGGGACATCTCGTACATTTGTCAATGATAACCTACCACACAGCACAGTCCTTGTTGGAGAACATAGGAAAGTCTTTGTGATAAACAGTGTGATATAGATATAGATCATATGATGTTTATATGATGTTTATAGTCGAATGTGAATTCCGGGGGCTTGCGGACACTTTGGCTGAAACCACAGGAGCAGCATGGAGGCATGTGTTTTCTGTTGGGTTTTTTTTTTACGTTTGAAGAAGTGCTCGCCATTGACTTCAACTGTATTGTCTTTGGTTGCAACGCTGCTTCATAGTGGTGAGAAGATAACGAGTGAATCTTCAGTTTTGGGTGAACCATCCCTTGGTTGTTCCCTCGGGTGCTGATATGTCCCAGGGCAGTGAAGGCAGCAGCGCGCTGGGGGGCGGGGTTTAGCTGCACCGGAGATGCCAGGGGAGGAGCTCCGAGCAGCGCGGAGTCCTCCCGTGATCACCGGGGATCAGTGCTCACCCTGCACCGGACAGACACCCACACACACCGGGGACATGTCGCCACCGGCACCGTGACCGACGCCCCGGGGCTCCGTAGGGCACCCATGGTCTCTTTCCCGGGGATGCAAGCCGAGGCGCGCAGCCTGAAGCCGGGACCTCTGCCGGAGATGTTCGACTCGTCCTGGAAGGTCCGGAGCATTTGGGACGCGGTGAGGCTGGAGGTGGTGGAGGACCGCAGCCCGGTGGTCCTGCACAGCTTCACCCACCTGGACCCGGACCTGCCGCTGCTGGAGGTGAGGGGGAGGCCCGGGGGAGGTGGCAGGGCCCGGGGCGGGAGGCTGGTGGAGGAGAGGCGGGGAGGAGAGTTGTCCGAGGTCCGTTATAGCTGGTGCGGTTTGTTGTGATGGTGCCAGGACTGGGTGGAGGATCCAGGACTGGGTGGAGGACCCAGGACTGGGTGGAGGACCCAGGACTGGGTGGAGGATCCAGGACTGGGTGGAGGATCCAGGACTGGGTGGAGGATCCAGGACTGGTTCTGAGTTGATCCTCAGCTCATGAGAAATCATTCATTCAAGACTTTACATTAAAATTAGTTTAATTGAATTGTTTGAGAATTAAATCATATAAGAAAATCCACATTGTGAGATGCGATTTCACTGCTTTTTACAAAGACTGGACGCTTTAATACACATTTCACCATCTTATAATCATCTGTGTGTGTCCAAAATACACATGAACTGACTTCACGTGTATTTATAATCGAATCAGACACAAAGACAGACTCTAATCCTGTCTTTTATAAACCGTCTTATTATAATCGTGCTGATTAAACAGCTTATCACTGTACAGTTGCTGAGTGGCTGGAAAGTACATGGAGCATTTTCTCTGTGCGACACGGTGTCATGGAGAGTTCACATACGTTATCAGTCATATAGAGTGAAACGTACTGTGGCTGTAGGGACACTCCCCACACGGGGCTACACGAGAACTGGTCCAGGATGACTTGCCTTTTTTTCCTCGGCTTGTGTTCATCTCGTTCAATTCAGAAACTGAAACCGTCCCAGTACAGTTAATCACCGAGCTCAAACAAACCAAATGTACAAAAACGTTCAATATATTGATCTTTTAAGAATAGTCTGTAGTTTTGTCAGAGCACTACATGTTATTACAAAGATTTTTCTCTTTGGGACTTAGATCTACTGCTTGTTTTTCATATATCAATAGATTTTTTTTAAATCAACTCCTACTGTTGTTTAGCAGGAAGTTAAAGTCAAATCATTGTTCGGTACAAACATATTTAATCATAAAAAGCTTTAAAATGATGCACAACCTCAGGCTTGATTATTACAAAAAAGTTCACAATGAATTTTCTGCCGATTCCACACGTTTCAGCTCGACGGGTTTGTTGTGTGAGTGCTTGTACATATACATATTGTACATATACATATTGTGTATATATACATACGTGTGTGTGGTGAAGAAAATCCACTTCAGCCTCCATAAATCCACACGTTATGTAAATTCCGACTGCTTTACGACGACTACTTTAATTATTCAAGTAAGTTCTCTATTTATCGATTATTTATTTGGTCCAAACCAGGTAAAATAATCCCATCTCATTTTGTAAAAGCCCAATGTCACATATTCAACTTCCCTCAATGATCAGTCACTTCAGATTCAGATTCAGCCCTGAGGTTTGTACTGTTGGTGCTTGTAGTTGTTATTGGACGTCTCTGTGGTGCAGAAAAATCCAATTCAGATGATATAATTCATCAAGTTATGTAAATCTACAGCATTAATGACAACAAGGTATATAGATGAATGTTTTTATCTGTGGTTGTGTGGCAGTTAAGTGTTTTTCACTCAAACCTTATCCGACCCGAATGCCCGTAACCCGAAGCGACAGTTTCACAGTTTTCCGTAAAAATGCCCATTTGTATGGATTAAGCGTAACGTTCTCCAGCGCTACATGGTTTACATCCTGTACATCGATCAGACAAGGAGGGAGGGGGGTGTTTACCGCTCTTATGTAAGGCCCAGGATTGGATGAGGACACCGTCTTAACTGGTCCCACATGGAGACGACCTGGTGTCCTCTGTCCTCGAGAGACGGGAGACAGTCTAACATGTTCTCTTTTTGACTCTCTGCTCTGTTTGTCATCAATCAGAGCTGGACCGACATCACACGCCTCTTATTAAAACCGTTGCGTTTGCCTGAGCGTGTCCCGAGCCCGGGAGGGGGGGGGGAGTCAGCGGCACTCTCTCTCGTCTCCAGCTAACCTGCTCTGCTTCGTCTCTTCGCTCTGATCTAATCCTCCCCTCTAACACAATTACCTAATGCCTAATCCCCCTCCTGCAGAGGCTGAGAGCTTTCCTCCACAATCGCTGCCTTTCTTCTCCTCGGTACACAGGCGTGATTTGATGCCGAGGTTCGGTTACAGTATGTATGCGTCACAGAGGAGGACTGGTTCAGGTTCAGGCATTCGTTGATCTCTCTGGCTCCATGTTGACCTCTGAACTCTGCAGTAGAAATGCTCCTCCAGTGTCTACATTGGTATTTGTACTTCCCGTCCTGTCGTTTCCCGGAGAATCTTTAAACACTTCATATCTCTAAACTCTTTACAACCTAAGCTAGACGTTTCAGTCAGTCAATAAACCTGGATAAATGATAAAAGTCCAGAAATTGTGTTATAACTTTAAAAACTACAGAAATACCAAATAAACTTTGAACTATTTGAACTATGAGCAGTTTTTAGTTTTTGAGATATGAACATTTGTGTCTTCCACTCTTTCATCACTCTCTGACGTCACTGCACGTTATCAACACATTTGTACCGCACAAACTAAAACATGACGACAGACTAACTATGTTCTAACTATTATAGTTTTTATTTTAGATCGGCAGCGCCAGTCTGTACGTACTGTATCACATCCTGCAGCTGAGAGGATCCAATGTCTTTTGAAACGGAGGTCAAGTTACTGGTGTGTTCGACTTCTGACAGGAAAAACGATCGTCAGCTGCTCCAGTAAATTCTGCGTTTACTCTCAACACTTGTTTCTGTTAGTGTTCTACATGACAAAACATCTGAGGTGAGCGTTGGATCAGTGAATCGCTGCTGAAACCTGACGTCGGCGCATAAATCAGGATAATTTGATTATTGTCTGGTGAAGGGGTCACTGCTCATGACACAGTGTCAGGACTCATCTGGTGAGTTTAAGTTGGAGGTATAGAGTGAACGTGTCGGGGCTTTTATCTTGATCTGAACCTGTTGGATCGAAGATTAAACTTTTAAGAAGACAAACCAGAGGAAGCAGTTGGCTCAGAATTGATTGATTGACTGACTGACTGACTGACTGACTGACTGACTGACTGACTGACTGACTGACTGATTGATTGCAGTTGGGTGTGATGGTAAAGAGTGGGTGGTGTGCAACTGAGCTGTTTGAATAACATGTGATTAAGCCTCTTTTTTCCATACTGCATGTTTTGTTTGATTTTATGTAACTAAGTACTCCCACAGTAATCACACTAATGGGTGCCAAGTTCACAGCACTGACGTATAGATGTAGAAAAACTGCAGTCATGGAATAAACTGTTTACAAACCAGCAGATTCAGGCTAAGAACAGAACAGGAGCGGAGCTGTGAGAGATCTCCATATGTGGCAGTCCGGTCCCAACCAGCGGGATTAGGGGCCAGACCTGCAGAAAACACTGCTGTCCATTGAGACCGTCTCAGGAGGCCTCAAACAATAAGTCGTTGAAACACAGAAAACAGCTCATTCAGTCACAAATCAGTTTGCATCGAGAGCTGAGGACGTCAAACGAGGCCTGGACGTCAGTTCAGTTCAACACTGTCACTACATTAGAGCTTCGATTGTCCCTGTGGGTTCTGCTCACCTTCATGCTTCACTGGGACTTACAGCGCTCTGCGAACGTTTGAGGCACTTCAGATATTTAGACTCTTATCCATCGTATAATCCCATCGGGGAGGCGAGTATCCCAAACACACAGCCAGGGTTGTAAAGAACCGTCTCCAGAAGAGCAAGGAGTCCTTCAACAAATGGTCTGACCCCCACCCGCCCACAGAGTCCTGATCTCAACACCACACATGATGAAGAAAGCTGCTTCCGGACATGCACCAAAGTGTCTGAGTCAGTTGCTCCGGACGTTATCTAGAGCCCATGTGAGAATACAGCAGGAAAATGTCTGGAAAATTACAGCGAGCGAGTCGACGTGTTGACGACGGACGTGAAACTGGAAATTGTGTGTAAAGGACAAATTTGTTTCTGTGAACTCTAGTGTCAGGTCAGGTTTGTTCTCTATTGTGAAAGAGTCTTACTCCAACCATCTCCTGCTGCGTTCTTCATCCTGTGAAAGACAAACTCCTTCTGCTCTGTTTTGAGAAGATATCTGCGCCCTGAGCGGTAATGAAGTGAACAGACTGTAACTGGAGCTCTCTCTCTATCATGGTCTGCTTGTCCTCAGTGCTGCTCGCTGGGACTCAGCCAAGCTTACAAGCCGTCCCAGATGAATGACATAATAACACGGTGCAACTGTAGCTTCACCACATGGAAGAAATAATCTCATGTGCAGTTAAAAAAAAAACAGACTTTAAGGACAGGACCCGGCAGCAGATGAATATGTCTTGTTGTGTGCAGGTTCCACCGAGTGTCTCCGAATCTATTTTTATCTGTGTGCTGTGGAGAAATGTGACTTCAATGAGCCTTTCGTTGTCGACACTAATGAGGAATCATCAGGTCTGAGACACGTGTGGGGGGGGGGGAGAGGGGGAGTCACACCGGGACACGCAGTGTGAGTGGAGGTGATCTGGGATGTGTCCTCGTTTAGCGTTAGCATTGATTCAAGTACGGCGGGCGGGAGTTTGGCCGAGCTTCACGTGTCGGACTCGGCGGACTCGGCACAGAGGAGCTTTTGTCTCCGCGGCTCATCTCGAAAAGAGTCGAGAAGCCGAGTGCCGCAGCTCGGATTCAGACGGAACGACAGAAACAGACAGCGGCAGGAATGTGAAGTTCCAACGCCTGGAAAAATACTCAATTCTCCAAGTTCTCTCAAAACCGTCTGCTTCTGCACGGCTGTGTGTTCGCTGTGGTGTAATCACCAGGATGCTCCGACACACAGAAGCTTTCAGGACATGTTAACGGAAGCTTCTGATCAGAGGTGCAGCTCCAAGTGTCCGAATCCGACTTGTTCTCCCTGTGACTCAAATCTGACGGGTTCGAATCGGCCTGAATAACAACAACAAGCTGCTGTTGTTTCCTTTTCATCCACACGGAATAAGATATGTGAGATGGAATCAGATTCTGAGTCGTGCAGCCTGAGTGAACCTCGAATCTGAATCTGTTGGGGGGGCTAGAAATCTCAGCATTTTGGAAACGTGCTTATTCGCTTGATTTTGGAAAATTAGATGAGAAGATTGATAAGAGTCAGTTTACTGGTTTACAGAGTCAGCTCAGGTTTCGCTTTTTGAAATTTTACTCTGCTTGGGGGGGGGAGTAATAACCGAAGAATTTAAAATGACAAAACATCAAATCCAAAATATGCCAATATGAGCCTTTTATTTACATAAAAATATGTTGATTACAGTTGTTTGGCTGCATCGAGGAAAGGGAAGTTAATTTATAAAAAATCTTCCAGCAACAAAAAGCAAGTTAATACGAAGAGCAAGCCAAATAATTAAAAAGCCGCAACCAACTAATTGTTTGATTTGGCCTCTGAGGTTCATTCTTGTCTTCGGAAACAGCAGTT
Source organism: Hippoglossus hippoglossus (assembly GCF_009819705.1). NCBI lineage: Eukaryota > Metazoa > Chordata > Actinopteri > Pleuronectiformes > Pleuronectidae > Hippoglossus > Hippoglossus hippoglossus. The sequence goes on along the minus strand of NC_047159.1, from coordinate 3,290,367 downwards.
TGGCGTAAAACATCTCACACATATAATTCATTTGTCGTTTCCGGAGCTTTCAACCACATCCCTTCCTCTGGGACTGGACTGGTGCAATCAAGGAACCACACATTGGAAGCTTCAGAATCAACCTCCCAGTTTGATCATTTCATTACTTTGTTTATTAGATTTATTATTCAAATTGTTTTTCCTGCTGTGTTCCCACATGGACTCACTGGGACATTTCACTAGTGGGCAGGAAAAGTTCCAGAAAATGTCCGGAGAAACTGACTCGAACACTCAGCCCCTCTGGAAGATTTCAGGAAAATGTCCAGACCTTAGTACTCGTCTGAAAACAGCTCAAGTATTAGTGAACATAAAGCCAAGAGTTACATCAAGGTTTAAATATAGACTTTATGCTTCTCTGCTGTGCCAAGGATTGAAAGTGAAAAATATGAACAAACTGTGTGCGACTTGAAGAAGGAAAATGACCTGAAGGCGCTTGAGCAAAAACAAACCTCCTCCAACTTTCTCTGACACTAAATCCCTCCTGTCACGTTGAATTTACTTGATATTGAACTCGCCTGGAAGATTGGAAGTAACAGCTGAATAAAAAAATACAGTCATCTGATGGCAGGACATGTAGATTGAGGTCATCTCCACCATCTAATCAGTCGTTCTTTGGCCTGCGGCCGCTCCCCCAGCTTGGTCTCACAGGAAAAACTGATCATGTCAAGTTTTTTTTGCTGGAAGAGGCGACAACACAGATAAAAATAGACCTTTTGTCAGGATGGTGACTGCGAAAGAGAAACGGTCCCGAGCCTTTGCAGGGGGAGGACTGTCGTTGTGGTGGAAGACGATGAGTCAACTCCTGGATGAAAGTTAAAACAGACATTCAAGGTGCCCAGAGGTTGCACCCTCTTGACTTTGAGGATCCTGTGATCTTTCCACAGTTTTTCCGCACACATTCTAGCATCACTATGAGATTCACATTCGTTTCTTTGTTGATTCTCTGACTTGATTATCTGTGTTTTATCTTAGCTGCAGTGTCGTGACTCGATATTAATTATTTGTGTTTTCGTGCAAAATAATAAATAAATGGATCATTGTTTCAATCAGTGGGTTTGAAAGAGGAGGGAGGATAACCTTTCGATTTTTGACCGTCTCTTGTCCAGCTCCAGTGACAGTGGGAGATAAAAACGAGGAGGACGCCTCATGAGTTACGCCCTGCTCTCCTCCTCTGTCCTCACTGGCTTTCAGCGCCCATTGTCGGCGAGGGGAACTCGCTGGTTTGTGCCACAGGCTTGTAATGGATGCTCGCTATTGTTGGCTTTGTTTAGCCGTTGACTGTTTAGCCGGCAGGTTTCTCTTTCCACTGGGAGTTTCCCTGCTGATCTACATTTAGAACTGAGCTCTCGGGGGCTTTCAGTGGGCTCATTTAGGACGGCCACTTTGGAAGCAGGTGTGTTTTCTGTTGATGAGCATCATAATTTGGCCGATGCCTCCGAACATGCTCCCACAGCGCTGTTCGGCCTTGAGGGGATTTGGCAGCAAGTCAGGCTTTACTTTAGTCGTGGTGTGTGTTTGTTTGAGTGTGTCCCTGTGCCAGGTGGCTGTGTTTGCAGAGACTGTAAACCATCAGATATGAAGACGGGAGGTTTTTATTGTGAGAGATAAACATTGTTCAACTCCACACGAAGAATGGGGATTGTGTTTCTGAGCAGTGGAGCCAACCCACTGAGGAGGGTGAGTCCGGAGCTCTCAGACTCACTCCTCCAGGCTGTGACGGATATTTTCACCTAACTTAGCTTTTACTTGTAATTTGATCCATCATCCTCATCAGTAATAATAATAATAATAACAAAATAAAGGCAAAAAGTAACGTTATTGTCCAAATGTGTCATTGTCAACATCCATCACAGTTTACACATGAGCGTCAGTGTTTTTCACAAAACATCATATGTCTCCTTTAATGATTATTAAACTCAGCACTGATTCATTTCTATCGGGGTTAGTTGAAGGCAGATGAATCCGCTGTGGTTTAAAACCAGGGAAGGTCAGGGTTGACCACAGGGCTTTAAATGTAGAACTGGGTCAAGTAAACAATTTTCCAAACTACATTGTGAAGATTTCAGTGTTTGTTTTTTTAGAAAGTTCACTGTGTGACAAGAGAAAATAGCACCATGTCAGTTCCTTGGTTTATTATTAACGGTCATTAAAATGACTATTAATAAATAAACAGTAAATCCATTCATCCAGTCGTAGAACAAACCACCATCGCTCATGTGATATGATTTTCCCTTTCCCTCGCCCTGTAAACCTATTTCCTGTTCTCTGCCTCATCTCTCGCTGCTGACGCTCGTACTCGCCTCACATTCCTCCAGCCCACATGAACGTCCGTGGTCATTCACACTCAGGACGGCGTAGGTGAGCGTAGATCTGATAAGTGCTGGAACCAGTGCGGAGGCGGCTGATTGTGGATGCCAGACATTTCTGTGGACCCTGCTTTCTGATTTTATTCAAAAACTCAGAGAAACACTGAACAGATCATTAACTGCAGAGTTAAATTTGTTGAGTTCTGCGTGGACACAGTAAAGAACAACCTAAAATAACAGAAACCATCTTGGAGAAAAGTGTATTTGAAAAGTGTATGTACTTTGATTTTTTAGAATTCGGCCCATGTCCCATTCGCTAACGTGGAGGAGGTGGAGTTTAAGACCATTACTGCAGTCAGCCACCAGGAGGTGTTCCAAAGGATTTGGATTCTCTTATGGGGGGGAGCTGTCATGTCGTCCATCTTTATAAACAGTCTATGGGTTGCAGTTAAATCATCTTTTAAATTGAAAAGTGATTTTTGGCATTGATTGAAGTAATAGAATAAAACTTCCAATACATCTGCATAAAAGACAAAAGACATACGTTGACCAGTTTGTGCAGGAGAGCAGCCGTTGAATAAAAGCCAACCGCCGGTGTAAAAGGCTGTGATGCTGTTCAACGGTCACATGGGTCTTTGAACAGCATCGGCCTCGTGGTTAAGTTAATGTGAGCACAGAGAAAGTAACAGTGGCGTTTTCGGCGTGGGGGTCAAACGCCTTAAAGCTACAAGTGCATCGGTGTTGAATGAGCTTTTTTTTTTTTTACATCCACTCGGGATGTGGATGTTTTCAGTGCAGTTTGTCTGTTTGTCAGCGGGACAACATTTTTCCTGCTGTATTTTCTAGGAAGCTGGAAGGAAAAAACTTCTGGAAAATCCCCAGAGCAACTATATAATTAACTCCAACCCCAAACCTCTGGAAAATCCAGTCTTCAGTGCATGACCGAAAGCAGCTTTTGTGAATTTCTCTAACGCAAACATGTAGAGATATTTATGAAGAAAATATTAGGGAACTGACATTTACGAGCTTGTAAAATTTGGTGCAGCTTGATTTGAGTTTAAGCGAGTGTTGGGTCTTGAGCTCTACTGAGTCATAATCTAGTATATTTCAAGTGTTGGGACATATTTTTAGCTGCTGAATTACTGTGGAGCCACTTCCTGTCTGTTTGTAACCAGCATGGTGCAGATCTGGTCGCTGAGTCAGGATGAAGGAATGTGATCCTAACCTCAATTAAAAAGGGAAACAGTGGGGGTTAGGTTCCTGTCAAGATTTCAGTGGAATTTCCATAAAATTCCTTATTGATTTTATTTGTTTGCTGAAGCTTATTTGAACCGGGACGTGTTCAGGAGGCTGTCGACTGCAGCTTCTGCCCTTTTTCTAATCATCTGAGTAGTTTGAAGTTCAAACTACTTCAAACTTTGAACAAAACGTCCCGAGAGGGGTGTCGTCCCCCTTCAGACTCTTTATGTAAATCAGGTGCTTCCCAAAATGACATTGAGAAAAAGTCCCTCTCTACAGCAGCTGTCACATTAAAGTTCAACCAGTCAGCGGCGTCTGAGGCTACAGCTCATCTTTCCTCTTATTGAAGTGGTCTCATGTGAGATTCCTGGTTAGAAAACACACCCAGCTACTTCCTGCCTGGTTAAAAAGCAAACGTTTGGTCTTCACCTCGTGTCCTCACATGTTTCTCCTCATGGCCACTTTTGATATTTTGAATGTTTTAGCGTTGGAGGCTTTTTCTGTTTGGTTTGTTTACCTGTTTCCGTCGTCATGAGGTGACACTGAACCCTCCGTTCACTGTTTTGTTGAAGTAGTAAGAGGAGCGTGGTTATCATGGCAACGCTCATCCTCACTGGAACAGGGATGAATGGAGGCATTATGGTGAGAATTGACTCTGCGGATGAAGCGAGGCTCTGCCCTTGAGCTGTTTTTTTGTGTGTGTTTTTTGTTGAAGTGATAGCAGCGTCGAGGCCTCTGTGGTTTGGCTGATAAGCAGCTCTCCTGCTGTCAAGGCAGCTGCAGCTGTGCCTCAGCCATTTTACTGTGCATGATTTACAACAGTCCAGGGGTTTGTCTCCTCTCTCTCTCCCCATTTATCTGCCACACTCGCCCTCCCTCTGTAACACACACTCTGTCAGGATCTCGGCCGGAGCGCGGCTCAGGTTCTGTACGAGCTGAATTGTCATTGATCGGATCCCTGTGGAAAAGTCAGTTTTTCTTTAATCAGGGAAACAGAGTCTCACAACTCCACAGCGTTTGTTTTCAGGCTCTTCTTGTTGGTTGTCGAGATAGTGATGCTATTTACTAATGCTGTAGATGATGATTATAAAGTAAGGCTCCTTAATATATCACTTCAGCATCATCATCGAGATGTGAGCATGCCCAAAAGTCACTTAAGGCAAATTAACTTTTTTGCTGCTTGATACAAAAGGAAAACAGTTCTTATTATTATCTATGTCTGAATCTGCCCGATATCACATCATCTCCTGTGAATGAAGAGTTTATTGGGAGTGACTGAAATGCAGGAAGCAGAAATATGAAGCAAATACATTTATCCTGTTTTATTGGAGAACTAATGTGTGGATTATATAAATCTTTATTATAAAGAAACCATCAGTGTTTGGGGAGAGAAGCATGTTATGATGGAGAAACGTGAAAACACAGGACTCAACTGTAGTTTGTGCAAAATATTACAGAAGATTAGCAAAAGATTAATTTGAGTTTCCCTCCACAGCCTTTAAGTGAATATTAGTTAAACAGTTATTGTCGTTAAACCACTGCAGCAGAAGGAGGTATTTGATTTGTTTGAGCGGTTTATAGAATGTTTGAGTGATATATTAAAGTTGAAAACGTTCACAATGTAAAAAGTAGGTTTGTGTGATTTGATATAACTTTATTATTAGATTTTGTTCTGTTCAATATTTGTGTCCCAGCTCTTTTGAAATATGATCGTGAACCTTGTGGCCTCGTTTCTTTTTTCTTTTGTTTGAGCCTCTCTCAGGTTTCACTTCATGTCTTTTCACTTTTTGATCCTAAAACTAAAACACAGCAACACGAGCAGCTGCTGTAGATACTGTTACTTCTCATCACGCTGGTTTCCCCACATCCACTGCCTCGCCGCAGCTTGTTTCCACGGTAACGCGGACACAACAGGGTAGACCTAATGTAAGCGAGCAGATCCCGATTCACACTGAGCCTTTGAAACTGACTCTGATGACTAACGCTCCCAGGACACACAACAAGGGGCCGTGACAGATGACTGTGGCACGCCAGATTACATGCCATTCCTCCGCCAAGGCCTGCACTCGCCCCATGATTCACGCCGCTGCAGCTCTGCTATTTACGGTCGATATGTCGGGCGGCTTCAGCGCTCAGTGTCTCAGTGTCTATTTTCTTGCAGTGACACAAACTGCTGATTGGAAGCACATGCTGTGGTGTGATGAACTTTTACTTCCTGTGTCACAGAGCGAGTTATTCACGACCTAAAAGCGACGCTGCTGAGTTGCATGAAATGTTTGAATCAAACCGGAATGAGATGAAGTGAGAGCAGGCAGGTTGTTATTCAAACTGTAATAGTAACAGAGAGAGAGAGGCTCTTTATTTAGGAATTATTAGAAATACAAGGAGAACACTTTTATTTAGTTTTTTTTTTTCCACAGTTCAAATAATGAAAACATCAGAAATTAATTTGAATATTTTACTTAATATACTTTAATATCTTAACGTAGAGTTTATAAATGAACAAGCGGAAGCTGTTTAGTGTCCTTGTTAATGCTTTCATTAAAATTACCAGAAACATATTGTGGTACAGACTTTCTCCCTGTCTGCACTGACGCTGTGACCAGTTTTATTCTGGTGCTTACACACACAAATAGATTTTCCTATTTCAACAAAATAACATTCTTTATGTCTTCATGTAATACTGGTTCCAAAACGCAGTATCACAGTGTTTTGAAGAGAATATTCCTCCTTCTTTCTTCTCCAGAACGGATCATTGTGAGTCTCTGTTCATGTTGCAACCAGACTGAAGGGACTGAAGTCACACTCGGCGTTGCTGGTGTCTCACGTCCTTAAAATGAAATGCACACACGCTGAATGTGAACGTGCATCATCACTGTGACTTTTATTCTGCTCCGTCATCATCACTTTGGTGCTTCGTGGTTTTCTGCATCTTCGGCAGCCGATAGCGCTCCCACTCGTGCAACAAGCTGCTTGTGTTGATTCCACGCTTGGGTACAAACAGGCTGCAGCCTGCATTGTAGTGGCAGTTTATCCAGTAAGCTCTGTTTAGCAACAAGCTATTATTGCTATGCGCATGTTTCAAAAAGAGTATGACTCAGTCAGAGCAAAGAGAAGAGAGCAAGGTCTTAATTAAAGGGTTTAGCCCCAAAAAGAGATGTTTAACTTTACATTCTGTACAGTAACCTAACATCTCCTCTCAGTCGTCAACTCCCTGTAATCTGCTCCACACAGATATTTAGAGAGACGTTTCCACCAGGAGGAAATCGAATCCTTTGTTTTCAACCATTTACACTTATTTATGTAGAATATAGAATAGAATGTCTCACTGTCTGTCCCCTCTGTGTCTCTTAGAGCTCGACGCAGGAGATCGGTGAGGAGGCCGAGGACGACGCCATCTTCACCATCACGCTGAGGAAGGTGCAGCTTCACCAGTCGGCCAGCAAGGGGCAGCGATGGCTGGGCGTGGACACGGACTCGGCCCTGAGCCTCTACGAGACCTGCAAGGTGCGCACCATCAAGGCCGGCACGCTGGAGAGGCTGGTGGAGTACATGGTGTCGGCGTTCAGGGGCAAAGACTCCACCTACGTCACCATCTTCCTCTGCACCTACCGCTCCTTCGCCTCCACCAAGCAGGTGCTGGATCTCCTGCTCAACAGGTAAAGCGATGGCTGACCTCTCACCTGGCTGAATACATGTTATATGAGATACGCTGTTTCTCCAGAAGGAAAGAGCGAGCACAGGAATGAAACGAATATATATAGACTGGGGGAAACTTCCCATAAATCATAATTGAATCTAAATTAAATGAAACTGGCTGGGAGGGTGCATACCTCCGCCAAGGCTAATGCTTGATATCACCATGTTACAGTGAATCACGATTCCTGGATCTGCCCGTTTATTCCATCAGCCACACGCTTCCACAGCCTTTCATGGAAGTTGGGCAGTAAGAGAGATAAAAACATGACTTCCTTGTCGGAAGTAATAAACAACAGATGACTCCTAAATGAGATTAGTATCAAACAGTTACGGTAAGAAAGATGTTTTCTTTCAAGATGAGTGAAGCAGGAAATCAAAATCCCCAAAGCCTCACGTTAAAGTAGGTTTGGCTGTATCTATATGAATGTGTGTAAGTGAGTCTGAACACAGGTTCTTTATTCTTATTTCTTTTATTTCATCACGATATCTTGTGTTTCTTTCTCCGCAGGTATGCCAAGCTCCAAAACGTGCCTGCAGCCACAGCACACAGAGTCTCCCAGGACGACTGCACAGAGCTGAGAAAGTAAGTGTGCCGCGACCTTCGGTGTCGAGCTGCCAACATTAATCAGCAAGAACATTCACAGCGCTGAGCCTCGTCCCCCTCCCCTCCCTCGCCTCGTCCCCCTCCTCTCCCTCGCCTCGTCCCCCTCCCCTCCCTCGCCTCGTCCCCCTCCCCTCCCTCGCCTCGTCCCCCTCCCCTCCCTCGCCTCGTCCCCCTCCTCTCCCTCGCCTCGTCCCCCTCCCCTCCCTCGCCTCGTCCCCCTCCCCTCCCTCGCCTCGTCCCCCTCCTCTCCCTCGCCTCGTCCCCCTCCCCTCCCTCGCCTCGTCCCCCTCCCCTCCCTCGCCTCGTCCCCCTCCCCTCCCTCGCCTCGTCCCCCTCCTCTCCCTCGCCTCGTCCCCCTCCCCTCCCTCGCCTCGTCCCCCCTCCCCTCCCTCGCCTCGTCCCCCTCCTCTCCCTCGCCTCGTCCCCCCTCCCCTCCCTCGCCTCGTCCCCCTCCTCTCCCTCGCCTCGTCCCCCTCCCCTCCCTCGCCTCGTCCCCCTCCCCTCCCTCGCCTCGTCCCCCTCCTCTCCCTCGCCTCGTCCCCCTCCCCTCCCTCGCCTCCCCTCCACAGGTTAAAGGGATATCAGCACAGTTTAAAGTTGCAGCGGGTTATTTTTCTTTCCGAGAGACACCTGTCAGGCCCTTTTCTGCTCGAGTTTGATAAAACGCAGTTCGTGAACTGATAAAAATGTCATGAATCCCAGGGAGGACAGCAGTTTCAGTTTTACTGAAACAGGACAGAAGCTTTGTTGGCATCGGTTCAGGATGTTCCTTTAATAATGTTCTTTAATATTTTAAATAGTTTAGTACAGTTCAGCTGTATTTGTGTGTGAAGACAGTGGAGTAATATATTTTATAAACTTGAACTTCTCTAGTGATTACCATTAAAAATGTGTTTATCTTTTTATATACATGCCAGTGTTGTTTCATGTATTTTTGATTTACTGACAAAAATGAGTGGTTCGACTCACTGGCGAGTTTATCCCCCCCCCTCCCCTAAATTACACCATGCATGTGGGGAGAAGCCATTTTTACAAGATGTTAAACAAAGACAAACAGGAAATCTGAAGAGATGAACTAAAATGAACCTCGACACAAATGTCTAAACACAACTCAAAAGAAAGGGACATTAAAAAGTTAAGAGCAGAGACATAAACACAGGATAAGTAGGATAAGTGTTGAACCACAAGCTGCTCGTCCATGTTTAGTTTGCCGTGTGGGAGCAGTTACAGCTCGTCCCCCTGAACACTGGAGAAGGTTCAGTTCAGAGTTACTTTGAGTCACTGAGAGTTTAAAAGACTTCCAGCAGAACTTTAAAGTGAAGAGATCTGAGAGCTGCTGCTGTGTGTTATCATTGAATTCAGTTTCTTCTTGAATTAACATTTCTCCTATTTGTCGTAGATCTAAACGTCTTTGGATACAATCGTGGGCCTTATTGTACTTTTATACTCAAGATTTTAATCTATGTGATTTTTAAAAAGCCTCGATTTGAACCCCGTGTTATTAAGGATTCTAGCATCGTCAAAATAAGTTTAGCTTTCCTCTCTCAAAGAATTTATTTAGCAGTGACAACAACACTTAAAATCCACCTAGAATGTTGCCTCAGATTTATATTCCATATTTATTTAACACATTTCCGTAATTCCACCTTTAAGTTCCTGTAGTTCTAACTCTGCGTCTGTGTGTTGCAGCACTGTCTCGTCCATCCTGGGCGCGTGGCTGGACCAGTACTCCGAGGACTTCTGGACTCCTCCCAACTACGACTGCCTGCACCAGCTGCTGTCCTACCTTCACCACCACTTCGCCGGCTCGGACCTGGAGCGCCGCGCCCGCAACCTGGTGGCCCACTTCCACCGCCGACAGCAGTGTGAGCCTGATCCTGAGGGTACGAAGAGGGCAGGAGAGGACAGGGACACCAGGGCAGGGAAACAAAAGCTACATTTGATTTATCACGTTGAGAAAAGTGCAAACAAAAGGACAGAAACTGCACATGTAGTGTAGCTGTAAACACAGTGTCAGTTCACACGTATTAAATAGCAGCTCGGTTGTACCAGTGATAAGAACATGTTGACAGTTCCCATCAGCTCACATGAGACTGAGCGCAGAGAGGAAAACAAATGCCAAGGTCACAGAAAGGATGACGTGGTGAAAGAGAAGAAGAGCAGGAGCCGTGTTGAGGTTGAGCTCAGGTTGAGACGGTGTCATGAAAAAAGATTGTTTTGTTTTTGTTCATCTCTTCAGGGGAACACATCGGCTGCCCGTTCGCTACGCAGGAAGAGAGCGGCTTCGAGGACGAGCTTCCTGCTTTCAGTTTCCTGTCGTTCGACCCCATCATGGTCGCAGAGCAGTTCACGTTAATGGACGCGGTGAGACTTTTATTTGATTTAGTCTCCTTCTGCCCCTGTTTACTCCCTTTTTTTGGACTAATTGACGAATCAACCAATTGTTTCAGTTTTACAGGAAAAGAAACTGATGGCACCAGGTTTAAAAACAACAGATTGTGTTTTATCCCATTAACCTGGAGAAGCTCTCACATCACTGTTGACACTTTTCCAAAACTTTTCCTTTTCCCTGTGGAACTTGTCTGTCAAATGAACAAAATACTGATTATTCTCATTGTGTTCCGTGAATCAGGATCTGTTTAAGAAGGTGGTGTCCTACCACTGTCTGGGCGGCATCTGGTCTCAGCGGGATAAGAAGGGGAAGGAGCACCTGGCTCCCACCATCAGAGCCACCGTGGCCCAGTTCAACTCCGTCACTAACTGCGTCATCACCACCTGCCTGAGCAACCCGACGCTGAAGCCCAACCAGAGAGCGCGGCTGCTGGAGCGGTGGATAGACGTGGCTCGGGTGAGCAGCCGCCGACTGCGTACTTAAAAAATTATTTAACGAGATGTAAATGAATTGTCAGACAAAAGCAGTCGCGAGGCACAGACATGAAATATAAACCCAGTTTGTTTTGATGGTTCCTGATGTTCAGGAGTGTCGGATCCTGAAGAACTTCTCGTCGCTGCGTGCCATCCTCTCCGCCCTGCAGTGCAACGCCATCCACCGCCTGAAGAGGACCTGGGAGGAAGTGTCACGGTAGGTTTTTCCATCTCTCCTCTGTAAAAGTCCTGTTGCTTCACAAAAACACAAATATATTTTCTATCTTTGTGCAAACTTTTATGTTCTCCGTCCACAGAGAGAGCTTCCGCACCTTCCGCGAGCTGTCGGAGATCTTCTCAGACGACAACAACTACTCCCTCAGCCGAGAGCTGCTGGTGAAGGTGAGTCTCAGCTTCTTGACGCAGAAGTGTTGACACATCTCGTGGGGTCGTGAACGAGACGTGCAGCCGCAGGAGGCCCCTCACAGCCGTGCTCATGTGGAAGGAATAACATTATTCTGAAGCAACCTCCAATAAGAAAGTGTAAAGATCAGTTTTTGAGACATAAACGTTCTCTGTCAACCTGAATAAGGATTAAATAGTAAGACACAGTAGATGAGTGTCACAAAAAGAAAAAATGGCCAGAGAGACCGAACCTAACCGGACGCGATATAATAAAACCAATAAATCAATCTGTACGAGTTATATAACTCCTGAACAGATGGCAGCGGCTCAGTGACCCGTCCCATCAGCGCTCTTCCTTGTGTCAGTCTCACAACAGCTGCAGAGGAACATGCAGAGGAACATCCTGCAGGGCAGAACGCTGTGTGCCGCGTTGCTCTGGATCCCCGCGTCCACATATCGCTCATGATGTCCTGGCTGGGCGCCGAGCAGCCGACAGATTGCTGTCATCATTATTGGGATTTATGCGTGACGTTAATGCAAAGAGGTGTTGATGCCTCCCGAGTCGGTGTAAGAACAGCAGGAGCCGACACACAGGAAATGAGATGCAGAATCTACGTGCTCCATAAACTGCAAACTTCTTTACTGGAGTTCATGTCTGAAAACAGCGTCTGTGGGAAAATGCAGCGTCGGATTATCCCCCAATAGAAAAGCAAAGACTTAACACAACCAAAAAGTAGTGAAGCCACTGGTTCCTTATGAAGACATAGAAAAATATGTTAATTCTGTAAATGGCTCAATAATTTCCTGAAACAGCTGCTCACTGAAGTTTTGAGCAAACAAATGATGAAATAGTGCATTTGTTGGGGGGTTATTTAATAAAATATATCAGAATTTGGATGTAAGATAAATTAATCGATGTTTTTTTACTTTTAAAACGACTGGAAACAGTTGACGTCTTCCTTCCCTGAATATTGTCCAGGTGACGACACAAGATGGTGAATGTGTAATCACTTATTTATTAAGCTGAGACGTTGGCTGATGTAACGGCCGGGGGTGGGGGGGTGGGGGGGGGTTTCCTCTGAGGGAATCCCTGCTGACGTCGCAGGGAGGGAACCTTCCGGGTGCAGGTGCAGATAACAGCAGTGATCTGTGAAACCTCCTCTGTCTCTGGCTGTATCTGCTCGGGCCAGGCGCTGGTTCCTGGACTCAGTGAGCTCCAGTTGCTCGGGGCTGCAGGAGGCCTCTCTGACGTCGCTCGGAGGAATGTGCCTGGAAACGCTCAGAGGGGGGTTTTCCCCACTCTTTTCTCTGAGGTTACGCAGACGTTTTTTCTCCTCCTGAACTTAAGTAACAAAGCAAAAGTGTTTTGAAGACGAGTCGGCGTTGAAACACGGACACGTTTGTTCGTGTTCCTGCTTTGAAATAACACAAAATACTTCACACACCTGAAAATGAAACAGATGTTTGATTTAAATGTTTTGTCTGCACCTCTAGTGACATAAAAGGAATTTAGGAAGTGTGACAATAGGACTGATAAAGTTGTGGTCTGTGTTGGCAGGTTTTGAAGCCTTGTAGGTGAATTAAGGGAAACTTTTATACAAGAATCTGTGACAACTGACGTCTGATGTCTGTTACTGTTTTTTTTTAGGAGGGCACTTCTAAGTTTGCAACGTTGGAGATCAACCCCAAACGAGCCCAGAGGAGACACCAGCAGCAGAGAGACCTGGTGAGTCCGCTGGAGACAAACTGGTTCCATTCAACACAAATAAAAACTCTGTCCATCAGTCACCTGAACGACAAGAGCGTTAAACATCGTTCAATTTGTACCAACAGCGTCACCTGGTGGCAAACAAAGTCCCTTCACTTTGTTTAAATCATGCAAAAACATGATATTTCACTGTTTGAACTTATTTCATCAAGTGTTAATTTATCAGTTGACTGTTATATATCATGTGTAGGTTTTTTGTCTGACGTGTTTCTATCTTTTCATTACGTTTAAGTAGTTTTAGTTTTCACCTGCTCTGACTGTGTCTCTGTGAACAGGGGGTGATGCAGGGGACGATTCCCTACCTGGGGACCTTTCTGACGGACCTGGTGATGATGGACACTGCCATGAAGGACTACACTGAGGTCAGACTCCTGCGTTGCACCAAGCTGACGCCGTCATAACTTGTTTCTATCACTTGCTCACGTTTTTGTCTCTTTTCCAGGGTGGTCTCATCAACTTTGAGAAGAGAAGAAAGGTAAAGTAAACCTTCTCATTTGGGTTTAATGACCTAACAAGCCCATTAGAGCTCTTTACACTGTAAGAAATGATGTTCCTAATTCCTAATCCCTGCTCTTCCCGGTCTCCTGCTCTTTGTCTGCAGGAGTTCGAGGTGATCGCTCAGATCAAGCTGCTTCAGTTGGCCTCCAACAACTACAGCTTCACTCAGGACAGCCACTTCAGAGAGTGGTTCGCATGCGTGGAGAAGCTCAGCGAGGCCGAGAGGTCAGTCAGTCAGTCCGCTCACACTGTGCGTGAAGCAGACAGCTGCTGTCACTTCTGTCTACGGGGGGGGGGGGGGGGGGGGCAGTGAAGGCTCAGTCCCTCCTTGGGCCCCAAACTGAATTCTCAACACTGATTTGTGTCGAAGGTGAAAGACGTTACTTCTTCAAAAGGGGGATGGTGCCGTCAAACTGAAGCAAATTCATTCAGGGTCAAAATAAAAAGTAAAACAATTCAATATGGGGACATTTGCAGTGTTACAGCAGCAAAGGACATAATAAAAAATGAAAAGATCCGTAAGAGTAATAAAAATGTAAACATGAGGAAATATGAAAGATAGAAAACAATGCATACAGTGTAATAACAAACCATCTGTAAAGGAATGACTCCTCTTTATCCTTAATATGACGTGAAATGAACCCATTCTCCGTCCTGACTTCCTGTTCCTGCAGCTACAACCTGTCCTGTGAGATCGAGCCTCTGTCGGAGTCGGCCAGCAACACGCTCAGGGCCAAGAAGAACGGAGGAATCATGAAGCGCTGGAGCGAGTAAGTGACGCCGCCGCTCAGAAGGGAAGCACAGAACATTCTGCCACATAAATCTGGAAATAACAATACGACTCTTCCTCCTGTTACCCTCAGTCGTCAGTTGACCGAGGCCGGCTGCAGCGGCGCCGCAGGCTCTCACTCCAAGTCCTTCGACCAGTCACACTACAGACCGTACCAAGGGGGCGGGGGGGACAGCGGCGATGCTCTCAGCGTCACCTCCGTCAGCTCCAGTGGCTCGGACCTGGAGGACGTGAACGCCAGCTTCTTGTCCGACTCCCCTGAGGGACACGAGAGGAAGGTGAGCGAAAAGGAAGCTGCAGTAAAGTTTGTGAGTTTTTATATTAAACACCAGCAAACCTAACTTGTTTTTTGACTTCCTGTAAGTCAGACAACCACGAGCGTTTTCCACGACTGGAGAAAAATCAGCTGATGCTGTTTGATTTCTGTTTTGTTTTTTTAGACATCGACTCCTTCTGTGAAACTCACCGTCTCCGCTCTGGGGAGAGAAGCTCCAGCAGCAGATACTACGTCGACGGTAACTTTATTTAAATCTGCACTATTTGCACTTTTATCATCTTCTTCTCAACTATCTACAACTGTTGGATGGTTCAGCATGAAGTTCTGCAGAGATGCTCATGGTGCCTGGAGAGTTAATCCTGTGCAGTGCCACCTGCTGGTCAAAATGTCCATTTAACGCTAATAAGCTAACAATGCAAAATGTTATATAGCGGAAATCCTCATGGTATTAGTGTGGGTGTTGTTAAAAGGATCAGTCCATTAAACAATTAGTTAACTGACAAAACATTATTATTATTGTGTTTCTGTCATATTTAGATATTTTGAATGTGAATGTTTCACAGTTTGAAGAAATCCTGACTACATTAACCATCATGCAATTTGGATTTTTCAAACTCGCCCTCAGTTTGTGATGCAGACTGTGTTACACACATGCTGATGTTTTTACTGTAATATGTATTAAATGCCCACAATGCACTGTAATGCTTTATCCTCCCCCCCCCGCTCAGTTCTGGGAGTGTACGTCTCTGTCGTCTCTGGACACGTCCGGGATGGGCTCCAGCTCCGGCTCGGCCTCCGGCTCCAGCAGCGCCTCCTCCTCCTCCGTCTCCTCGTCCACCCCGCTGTCGGCGTCCCGCTCACACAAGCGCTCGGTGTCGGCCGTCTCCAACTACTCCACCCTGTCGCTGCCGCTGTACAACCAGCAGGTGGACGACTGCTGCATCATCAGGGTCAGTCTGGACGTGGAGAACGGCAACTTGTACAAGAGCATCCTGGTGAGGAAACACGTTCATGCTACTGTGTGTGTGTGTGTGCGTGCGTGCGTGCGTGCGTGTGTGTGTGTCGGTAACAAAAAGAAAATCTGTTTGATGAGTCCTGTTTCAATTTTTTCTCACTGTGTTTCACGAACAAATTTAAACATTTGCTTTATTTGATGTCATTCCATCACTTATGGGGACATTACATCTCGAAAATATCAGGAAAAGCTGCAAAAAACTGTGATACTGGGACATTGTTGAATTTGCTAAACGCAAACAATAGATAAAAACGTCAGGACACAGAAGATATACTTTATGTGAGATTTTAGTTTTTTAGGAAGCGAGATTTAGAATTTGAGTGCTTTTTGTTTTTCACAGTTTTTCTAATCTAGATAAAAAATATTGAAATGTGGAGGAACAGATGTAGTGTGAACGTCAAACCCACTGATGTCGCTGTGGTGTGTGTCGTTTCGATCAGGTCACGAGTCAAGACAAGACTCCGGCCGTCATCAGGAAGGCGATGATCAAACACAACCTGGAGCGGGAGAAGTCCGAGGACTACGAGCTGATGCAGAAAATCTCCGAGGACAAAGGTAAACACGGCGTTTCACGTCTCAACAGAGAGACGCGTCCCTCGGGGTTGGGTTGGTTGTTTATTATCATGATCATTTCTTGACGGTTAGTTTTAATGGGCTCTGTGTTTCCTCTCTTTCTCTCTCCTCCCGTTCTGTAGAGCTGCGAATCCCGGACAACGCCAACGTTTTCTACGCCATGAACTCCACTGCCAACTACGACTTTGTGCTGAAGAAGCGCGGCTTGGCTCGGCCGGTGCGAGCCAAGAACGTGGCCAGTTCGACGCTGCCTCGCATGAAGCAGAAGGGACTGAAAATCGCGAAGGGGATCTTCTGAGGCGACGGGCGCAGCTTTCTGTCTCCCCCTTCACCCCCCTGAACCCTCTCTGGTCTCCGCTCCTCAGAGGAAACATTTGTGTTTCGCGTCTGCCGGAGGGAAACTAGCCCGAAGTATCTGAGTTTTGGTTTGGACAAAGACTTGAGATCACCGAGGAGAAAACGACCACGCCGCCTTTCTGCGGAATGAGCAGGACGCAGAGGAACGCCTTCGCTCTCTGTAAACAGCCGCCGCGTCATCGGGACGCTCCGAGGATTTGAAGGGAGCGGAGTCGCTCGCGGGACACGCCCACGCAGAAGCTGTATCTGACGTTTGTGGGAAAACAAACAGCTGCGTTGGAGTCGCGTGCTGCCGCCCGGTGGCTCAACTCGTCGGTGCTCTGGTTTGCGTCGGCTCGTGGAAAAGCAGATTCATTTCGTTCATTTCTGTTTACATTTGTTTACATTTTAACGTCACCTGGTCAGCTCTTACGTTTTTTTTTTTCCTCCCTCGAGAGGATTTTTTTGCACCTTCACTTAAACACTTTTTAATCCCTCGACAGCCTTTACCCCCGTGTTCTCCTCCGCGGTCGTCAAGCGCGCCCCCTCCTGGCATGGAGTGTACATAAATGAACTAAACGAAGCCACGGCGGGAAAATGCAGATGTGTGTTTCAGCTGGGTGTTCGAATGTGTTTCTATTTTTTCAGGGAACTTTTATCATGAGTGTACCGCCGCCTTTACTGTCCCGTCCCGTCCCCCCCCCGGTCCCTGATGTGGACAGTGATTCTGGGACCGCAGCACTGAACGTTTGTCTTTCGGACGCTGGGACTCACGTCGGCATTTTCACACCAGCGACACCGACGAGGAGGAATCTGAGCTCTTAACTTCTGAACGCTGCCATGTCACGAAAAAAAAAAAGAGATGGAGACAGTGTCAAAGTCCCGTCCAGTGGGCACAGCCATGAATCCCATGTTTCTTTTGTTTGTTTTTAATGAATCGTAACCACTACAGCGAGAAGGGAAGCGTCGGTCGTGTGATCGCACTCGACTGGGACCGATTCTGAGGGAAGAACAAAACGAGCTGAAAACAACAAAACGTACACAAAGTGTAAATATCCATTAACACCGACTGTGCAGTGTCTTCTTTTCAAATGGACCGTGAGATTTTGTTTGTAGACTCGTTCACACGGTATCAACACTCTTTGGATTTGGCTTTGTACATTTTGTTTTTTTTGCATCCTGCTCTGGTGCTGATCATCTTTCTGAAGAGGTCGTACGAGACGCAGGCCGCGGCTTCCTCGGCTTCCTGACCGCCGGCCGCCATGTTGGAAGAAATGTCTCTCAAACACACTAATTGATCTAAATCCATTTTTAAAATATATTTTTTGTTTTTGTCATTTTTCAAGTAAAACTTCAAATATTCATTGGATAAGAGTTGTGAGGATTTTCTCCTTTTCTGTTTCTTTCTGTTTTATTCGACAAAAGACAAAAAAAAAATCTACATTATGAGACAAAGTCGAAATGTTAATATTTTGAGTTACAATCTCATAGTTTTAATATAACTTTTTATGTCCGAAAAAAGCAGAAGAGTCTGTTTCATTTCTTTAAAGTCTCAGTCATAATAAATATAATATTACATAAAATAAATGAAGTAATGATAATTGTGTTTTTTTGCTTGGATAAATGATCCAAACCATTTCTTAACAACCATTAAAAATACTTGTTGACACTGAATTCTATCTTTAACAAATGATTTGAGTGTTAGCGGCAGTGACGGCCGGCCGACTGTGTTCACATCTCTTATTTTATATGAGGTGAATCAAACCTGAGCTGTAACATCATCATCTGCTGCACAAGACAAACTTTGGGATACGCAAGATAGTTATTACAGAATGAATAAAAACATCAAGTCAACCAGGATCTTCTATCAGATAATATTGTTGAAGCTCTTCCAACATGGCGGCTCGTCCTTCATATTCAATCTTAACCACTTTCTAAATGTGCCGTGACAGGCCTGTGTGTTTCAGACGCCCCCAGACACGTCCTGCTGACTTATCCTGCAGGATGTTTTAATCGCGTGTCGGTTGTGGTTAACGTGCAGGTGATGACGGCGGAGTCTCTCCTCTCTGGGCTCCGACTCTCAGCCGGTGAGGAGAAGATGGATTTTTGATGATTCGCGTCTGTAAAATGAGTCAAAAATGCAGAGAAGCTCCGTAAATGGTCACGTCTTGATGGAGACTTTGCGTCCGAGGCCCAGATTAACGATGACGATGCTTCCAAACTGCACACGAGGGAACGAACTCCCTCCTTTTCTCTGTGCTGCTCTCAAGCTGCGTCTCTTCAAGGAAAAATCCAACCTGAAAACATCTAAGCACTGTTTTAAAAAACCATCTGGGATGTGCTGTCCATTCAGATACGTTTCACTCTCATGGATCATTGTTGGTGTCGGGGCTTCTTTTCTGGATTTTATCTGCTCGCACACAACAGTCACTAAAGAAAAGATCTGGTTTTGAATATGATTAACTAAACCCCAGCTCGTCTTATTTGCTGTTCAGCTCTGCACAAACACACTGAGTGAGAACTTTGTCGGTTTTATAATGATAATGTAATAATCATGTTTATTCGTTGAGCCCTTTTCACGTGGCAGAGGGAAACAAAGAAATATCGAAATTATTATTAGAGGTGAAGGATAAACGGAAAAAGAAAATAGAAGTTATACAAAATTAAATTCAAACTCAAATTGAACCAGGATCGTCTCTTTGATAAAAGTTTGTTTGAAGAAAGAAGAATCTTAAAGATGTCACTCACTCAGACGACCTTATTTTGTTAGGCAGGATTCTTCTTGTATTGAAAAGTAACTGAGTTTTAAGATAATAGATATGAGGAGGAACCATGTGAGTCCATGTGTCATGATAATAATGTTAATTCAAATTAAATCAACAGCAACATTTTCACATCTCACAGAATTCTGGGAAATGTAGGAAATCTGTGATTAGGGGAAAGTGGGTTCACACAAGAAAAAACAAAACAAAGGTTGGATTTTTCCTCGTGACCTTTTTCAAACCACAGCAACAAAGACAAAACACTAAACTTTGCCTGGATTGCACCGTCGCCACATTCTGCCTTTTTCTTTCTTTAGTTTTTTTTTATTGTTTTGCCTTCATGAAGTTCATAATCCATCAAACGAATGAAGCACCCCCCCCAAAAAAAAAACCCTGCGGAAGCAATATGGTGGATGTTGTTGGTGCCACTGTGGCGTGAAATCCTTCGCTGTTGAACACTGTGACCTTCAACCCTTTCACTGTCGAGCACTGTGAGCAAAACACACACCATCTCATTCCCCCGGTAACGGTGTCGTAGTGACCGTAGTGACAGGCTTGACTCTTCATGTGCCAAAAATAACAAGGAGAGAGAGAGAAGGTTGATTTACCTGACGAGTCTTCTGCCTTTCACAGTGGAAAAAAAATAATACAAGTTTGAATGTTTACTGTTGTTGCTTTTTTTTCTCGCTGGAAAAACTAAGAAAAGGGGTTTGAACACTATGAACAATACAACCGGGTCACGTTTCCCTGTGGAGGATTAGAGAGACGTCCAGGAAACGTGAAGCAAAGGTGTTTGTCAGGAGCTGAAGGTGAAGACGTCACGTTCATGAATTCTTCATGTTGGCGGCGTTTTCATCCATGAAGCAGGTTTTTATTCCAAACAAACGCTGCAACTGACGACAGAAACAGAAACGTGAACACAAGGGGTCGATGGTGTCGGGCTTCACCAGAAAGACTTACTCCAAACTGTAAACTTCTAGAACGCTGCACATTCCCTCTAACTGGTGCTCGACCTTTAACAGCAGAGACAGTTTTGCTTCTTTTTGTGGATGTTTCAGGGATAAAAAAAAAAACCACTTTTTCAAAAAGAAAAAAAACATTTATCTTCCAACACCAACGTTCATGAAGAGTGAAGAGACGAGTATTTCCCTCTGAATGTATTCAGGCATTTGCAGTCCGGTTTTTAAGAGCTCCTCCTCTGATCGTAGATTATCGGAGAGAATTCGTACTTTTTCTTACCTGATGAGTTGAAACAGTGTCTGATTTACTGATTCCTCAACAAGACGAAGTGTCTTGCAGCTCCACTCAGTC
This sequence comes from Hippoglossus hippoglossus, assembly GCF_009819705.1. Classification (NCBI taxonomy): domain Eukaryota; kingdom Metazoa; phylum Chordata; class Actinopteri; order Pleuronectiformes; family Pleuronectidae; genus Hippoglossus; species Hippoglossus hippoglossus. The sequence continues at coordinate 3,269,880 of NC_047159.1, read as the reverse complement.
GCTCTTTTTCCAAACAACTGGACAAAATGGGAATGAGAGGAAAATATTAATTTGTCGGGGACTATTGTCAGTGGCAGATAAACCCACATTTGGTCTTTTAGTAATAACAATACTAATAAACTTGATTTATATAGCATTTACATATAGAAATAGAAGATTGTAACATAATTTTGAAAATGTAAACATCAAATAAAATAGGCTTCACAGGTTGGGGGGGGGGGGGTGTAGGGTGTAAGTGACGCAAAAAAAGTAAAAATACACACAAAGAGACACAAAGAGACACAAAGCGACTGAAGAGGGACACAACATTTCTCTAAAGACTTTCAGCACGACAGCAAAGACAAAAGCAAATAATAAAAAAACACACAAAAGAGTCTTTCAGTTTCCTATCGTACACCGCAGAGAGGGGGGGGGGGCATTGTCTCATAATTGGTCCGTGCCAGCGATTATTTGGGGCAACAAAACTCTGTGTGTGTGTGTGTGTGGTGATGAAGGACCATGTGACACAGTGTAGCTCGCTGACGTCGTTTTAATTGTCACTGGAAACAATGGAGATACACACACACACACACACACATTTATCTATTTCTATATATAATATCTGTTGGTTTGACTTTGACATGAGATCTGTTGATGACAATGGGGGAAAATCGGGCCTGACCAGTTTCTCCGACATAACTTGGACCCAGCATCACTTCTTTGTTTGGAACAAAAACTTTCCCCCTGATAAACCGATGCCAACGAGAGTGGTCGTGGTTTTTCCGCAGTTTCTTCGCGTCGCTGGTGTTTCTGCAGCAGCTTCTGCTTCTGTCGTGTGCTGGTTGTTCCTCTGCTGGTCGTTCCTCTGCTGGTCGTTCCTCTGCTGGTCGTTCCTCTGCTGGGTTCGAGAAGGTGAAGCTTGTGCTCATGTTGTGGATTCCCAGGGGGGTGGGGGGGGTGGTCTGTGTGTCGTCTCGTGTTGACATGACGTACCTTTTGTGATTTGACCTGATTCTGTGCGAGTTTGAACAAAAAAAAAATAAAAAATTAAATCAAAAAAAAAAAGCTGCGTTTACAAGAAGATGACAAAAAAAAAAAACCCAGCCTGCGTGGTGTGTCTGATTTTATTTCTCTTTTTGGGTTTTGTTCCCCTGAACTGTGCTCGGGTGCCATTTTCCATTTTAACAAAGGGTTTTGAACTTTTTCTAACTGCAGTCTCTTCTTTCATTTACGTTTCCTAACTTTCCCAAGAAAACTAAACCTGTGGAGAAAAAACCAACCTGTCCTTAAGTATCTCTTTGTTTATTTATTGATTTGTATATAGAGTTTTTTTTTTTTTTTTGCATTGTACATTCTCTCCTTTCTTGGTTATAGATTAATATATTCATGTATATACGAATAAACATTAAGTTTCTGAAGGTAAAAAAGAGAGTTCTTTGTTCTTTTGTCTTTTTCCTGCTGCGTGTTAAAGATCAGAAGACGTGAATCTGTCTCTGCTGCGATTTCACACAAAAAAGAACAAAGGGAAATTATTTTTTATTGATTTAAATTCAACATGAGTTTGTTTTCTACTGTTTTATTAAAGACAGGACAAACATTCACATTAATATTAATGAAGAGAACACACACATACAGCTCAGAAGAAATACAAATATTTATAATTCTGGAATGGTACTCACATATTTCCCTAAAGTAAAAGTACAAATACCCCTAAAAATACTCAACTACAAGTAAAACTCCTGTATTTTAGATTTCATTTGAGTAAAAATCATATAAATACAACCAGAATTAGATCATTAGATGATTATATAAAAAGGTATTTAATCATTTTATTTAAGTAAAACAAATAAACGCAAACTAATGACCCTTGTCGTGTCGTTGCTCTGACGTCATCTCCGCGCGACGGGACGCGCCTGCGCAGTGGCACAGATCTTTGTTGTTTGGTGTCAATATGGCGCTCAGCAAGACGTTCGGACAGAAACCGGTGAAATTCCAGCTGGAGGAGGATGGAGACTTCTACATGATCGGATCGGAGGTCGGTCGTTTATTTCACAAACCGTCATTTCACCGACTGAATCGTCCGAGCGGAGATTTGTGGGAGTTTTCTTTCCTCCCCAGTCAGTCGCTCCGCTAGCAGCTAGCCGACGATGCTAACGGAGACGCACGAACACTCATTCATTTGTTTTTATTTACTCGTGAGATCATTTGGCTTGTTTGTGAATCCACGTTAAACTAACGGATCGTTAAACCGGATCCAGGTTCAACCCGCAGGGTGCGTGTTTCCCTCTCCTCACGCGTCCGCCCCGGGGGTTTCTCCAGCCTAGCTTAGCTTAGCATCACTTAGCTCCGCAGCTAACGGCGTCTGCACAGCGCGGATCACAACACGAGCTGCTTCCTGTCCTCTGAGACCCTCACGCGCGTTTTAAATCCACGACGCGTTCGCTCCCCTCGCGCTAAATACACACGCTGGTCCCGATATGAACCACTTTGCCCAGAAAGCAGTGGAGGAAATGGCTGCTGCACTTCACCACAACTCAGGAGCTCGTCTCCAGATGTTTTCTGTTGAACCAGCGAATGATCAGTCAGCTGATTTATAATGTGTTATAAAGAAAGAAAGATCTCACGTGTTCCTGTTTTAATTTGGACAATAAGATAGATAGAGATAGATAGATAGATAGATAGAGAGATAGACAGAGATAGAGAGACAGAGAGACAGAGAGACAGACAGATAGATAGAGAGAGACAGATAGAAAGACAGATAGAGAGATAGATAGAGAGAGATAGAGAGAGAGAGACAGACAGACAGACAGATAGAAAGATAGATAGAGAGAGAGAGATAGATAGATAGAGAGACAGATAGATAGAGACAGAAAGATAGATAGACAGAGAGAGAGACAGACAGATAGAAAGATAGATAGAGAGAGAGAGATAGATAGATAGAGAGACAGATAGATAGATAGAGAGAGAGAGAGAGATAGACAGATAGATAGAGACAGACAGATAGACAGATAGATAGAGACAGACAGATAGACAGATAGATAGAGAGACAGACAGATAGAAAGATAGATAGAGAGATAGATAGATAGATAGAGACAGACAGACAGACAGACAGATAGATAGATAGACAGATAGATAGAGAGAGAGAGAGAGACAGACAGATAGACAGAGAGAGAGACAGATAGAAAGATAGAGAGATAGATAGATACAGACAGACAGACAGATAGATAGGTAGGTAGGTAGGTAGGTAGGTAGGTAGGTAGGTAGAACAAATGAAATTGTCTCAAAGTTTTCCAATTGCAGCCTTTTCAAATGTAGGATTTCCTGATTTTCTTTCACATATATCATTGTAAACAGAATATTTTTGTGTATTTGGACACTCGGTCGAATATAAAACGCTTGAAGACGTCATTTTATACGTTTCCGAACCGCTAACAAATTCATAGACCAATTTACTAATTGGACAACAACTGTTCCTCCGTGTTCCAATCGCGATAGTTCGTTATGACTCTGTATGTCCGGAGTTGTTGTGGTTCAGGGACCAAACACACGATTCTCCTCTCAAATCCCTTGATGAGCTTCACATGATCTGCTTCAACGAATCATCTCTGTGTCTCTGTGTTTGTCCTCAGGTGGGAAACTACCTCCGTATGTTCAGAGGCTCCCTGTATAAAAGATATCCGTCATTATGGAGGAAACTGGCATCGGTAGAAGAACGGAAGAAAATAGTGGAGTCGTCTCACGGTCAGTGGAGTGTAGTCGTTAAACATCTACAGCTGAGTGGGGGTTGTGTCCAGCTTTGAATCTCCACCATTATAAACTTCCTCCTTTATCACAGGTTTCTTTTGTCAGAGAATATTAAAAATAATCATTCATTAATCTTAATGGAGGTAAAAGTTTGGAACAATCGTGGGACTGATTTGAAATCCTGCCGCTGAGCCCTACCATCAGTCAGAGGCTGTTCTCTCTGACTCGTCTCTCTCTTCACTCAGATCATGGTTACACTCAGCTGGCGACCAGCGTGACTCTGCTGAAGGCCTCCGAGGTCGAGGAGATCCTCGAAGGCAACGACGAGAAGTACAAAGCGATTTCCATCAGCACTGAGCCCCCCGCCTACCTCAGGTAAAATCTCAACTGGTCTCTAAAGGAACTGTTGATCGGTTATTTAAATGAAACGTAGAGTGGTTAGATTTAGTCGACCAGAGTTAAAGGTCTACTTACTCTCTGAACCTGTAAAAACTTCATATGAAGGTTTGTAAAGAATCAGCTGGTATCTGGAATTCAATCTGGCTTATATAAAGCAGCGTTGTTCAGTTCAACAATGTGAAGGTAAAGGAAAACTGTGGAGATCCTAGGTCTTGCATTAATATCTGTGTTATTAATCTGTGGTGTTAGAGTTTCAGGTCCTCAGTGTTTTCATTTTGTGACAGTTTGAAGTGGACAAAGTTGAGACGCATTTTCATGTGTCTGTGTCACCAGGGAACAGAAGGGGAAGAGGAACAGTCAGTGGGTTCCCACGCTGCCCAACAGTTCTCACCACCTGGACGCCGTACCCTGCTCCACCACCATCAACCGCAGCCGACTGGGCCGCGACAAGAAGAGGACCTTCCCACTGTGGTGAGTGACAGGAACCAGCTCAGGCTGCTGGAGCCACGAAGGTCCTTACTATATTAAACCCATGTTCAATTCCTCACAGCTTGGACAATGTTGTGTAACCTCCGACACTTGGCGTACGTTTTAACCTTTTGTCCCCTGTCTCTCTTGACCAGCTTTGACGACCATGATCCAGCTGTGATCCACGAGAACGCCACTCAGTCCGAAGTCCTGGTTCCGATCCGCCTGGACATGGAGATCGAGGGGCAGAAGCTCAGAGATGCTTTCACCTGGAACATGAACGGTAACGTCCCGACATCACTTTCTCTGAACTCAGAAGATTTTCGTGCCACAAAAGAGACAAACGTTTATTTCCGATGCTTTTGAACATTTCAGAGAAGCTTATGACGCCCGAGATGTTTGCTGAGATCCTTTGCGATGACCTGGACCTCAACCCACTGGCCTTCGTCCCTGCCATCGCCTCAGCCATCCGACAGCAGATCGAGTCTTACCCAACCGACAGCATCCTGGAGGAGCAGTCGGACCAGAGGGTCATCATCAAGGTGCTGCTCCACTCTGCCAGTAGCTCACACCGAGGGTTTCAATGGCCTCATGCCACACTGTCCCCAGACTAACGCTCCTAATGCAGACTGACACATTTCCTTTGCTTCACAGCTGAACATCCACGTAGGCAACATCTCTCTGGTGGACCAGTTTGAGTGGGACATGTCCGAGAGGGAGAACTCTCCGGAGAAGTTTGCCCTGAAGCTTTGCTCCGAGCTCGGCTTGGGTGGGGAGTTCGTCACCACCATCGCCTACAGCATCCGCGGTCAGCTGAGCTGGCACCAGAGGACGTACGCCTTCAGGTACCATCTCACACTGAGCCACTTTCAAGTCGTGTTTAACCACCAGAAACATCCAGCACAAAGTCCATGTGTTGTCGTCCACTATCTGTCTCATTATCTTCTCTCCGCTCTTTATCTTTTATGTGTTGTACATAAAGGGAAACATGCCAAATCAAGTCCTCACTGTGTCCCGGTAAACAAATTGAAAACCTGTAGTTGTAAACTCTTCTAAGATTCAGTCCGTGCCTGTAAATCTGTTCAATATTCACATTCAATGAATCAATTATATTATGATGAGTTATTACATCCTGGAGGTTTGTGTCATGAATAAATACTTGTTGGTCTTATTGTTCCGTCCGTGTGTGACTGGAGTTAAGAGGTCGTTCCAGAACACTGCAGAGCTGGTGATGTGTAACGTGTGTTTCATCACAAACAACATGTTTGTCGGATCCCAGATCTGTAAACAACAAGTTTCTTTTATTCATTCAAATGTTTGTGCGTAAGTTTCCCAAAACAGGACGATCACACGTGTTGTTTTTCTTTCTCATCTCGTGCTTTGTTCTCACACTTTGTTTCCACTGAGCTGAGATGTTGTAAAAACATCAGCAAAGTCAAGGATCAGATTTTCTTTCATGACGCACACTTTTCAGATCGACACAACATATGATACATGTTCCAGTTACATGTCAAAATATTTAAGTTGTAGTTACGGAAAATATGTCCAATGTCTTTGAAGCTTCAAGTACAATCTGTATGTTTCTGGATTCACTCAGTGTTGGAATCTTTTCTACATCGGCAGGAACTTCGAGGTCCAGCAGGAGGCAGTGTTGCAGTTCTGTACTGCTACTCAACCCTGTTTGTCTGGTGTTTTGTGTTTTCAGTGAGAACCCCCTCCCCACAGTGGAGATAGCCATTAGAAACACAGGCGATGCTGACCAGTGGTGCCCCCTGCTGGAGACCCTGACAGACGCAGAGATGGAGAAGAAGATCAGAGACCAGGACAGAAACACGAGGTGAGTGTCGGGCCATTTAACATTTTAATCTATTTGAATCGAGGTTTGTTGCAAAACTTAAAACAGTTCTGCAGCTTTATCGTTTGTTTTAGTTGTTGAATATGTTCAGGTTGTTTTATTGACCCTCTTCTCCCGTCTGCTTCACAGGCGAATGAGGCGACTGGCGAACACGGCACCTGCTTGGTAGACGAGGCAGCTGCCGCCGCCGCCACCCCCCCCACCCCACCCACCCACCCCACCCACCCTCTACAAGAACGGTGTTCTCCTGATTGAGGTATGACTCTGTCACGGTTCCCAACAGCAGCAACAAAGATGTCCCTCCATCACGAAGCTGGATGTCTTTCCTGCTCGGCCCGCCGTTCTCCATGTCGCTTTTTATTCTTGTTATTATTGATATTTTGTCGTCTCGGACGAAATCCCCGGTAGAAACGAATCTCCCTCCTTCATGTTTTCCTCCCGACCCTCGGCGTGGAGAAGCTGCTCCCTCACTTTGACCACTGACTCTCTTTTCCTGACCAGAGGGAGAAACATCACAACAACAACAACCAGTCTCAGATAATATATTGTTATGTTGTACTTGTTGTCTTTTTGTACATTTTAATAATTCTTACAAAATAAAAAAACTGAAAACTTGACTTCCTGTCCGGTTCTGTTGTAAATCGTTTATAGTTCTACAGAATGTGAGTTTACTGACACAGGAACACAACATGCCTCCAGACTGCTCGCGTGGTGTCATCCAAGTGTCTGTGTATATATATATATATATATAGATATATGTGTGTGTGTTTTAACTTAATAAATGTATATATTGATTTTAAAAATATATATTCACAAACTTTATAGAAGACAAGAAAATGGATGAATATATACATGTATTTATTTATATAATTTGAATCATAATGTTGGCAGTTTTGATAGAGTTGGCTTCTCCTGATTTCCTGCGTATGCGGATATCAAACTGGTGGCGCATGCGTTACACGGTTGTTCCATGATTAGCGCACGCGTGGGTCTCAATCGGTGGCTGGGGGCGGAGACAAGGGGCTCTGCAGGTTGTGCTTCTTCTGCTGCTTCTTCTTCTTTGCAGCCAACATCCAGGTGCATCACCGCCATCTTCTGTGTCTGGTGCTTCTAACACAACCTCCACCTTTAGACTTCTCTGGGCCTGCCCCAGGTGGGTGTGGACGGTCAGGGCGTCCACGCTCACCGACACAGTCTTGGCACGAATGACGTTGAACTGCTTCCGGTCGGAGCTGTACTTGTACAGCTTGTCAATCATCTTCCTGCTGATGCTCTTGGGTCTGGCGGCTGTCAGCTTCTTGATCTCCTCGCTGTCGGGGCGGCACGTGTAGAGCGCCCTGAGCTGACAGCTGCCGTCACGAAACAGGATCATCAGGTGGTTGGACTCGCACTTCTCCAACTCCTGGTGAACGAGGAGCTAGAACACAGTTATCAAGAATTTCCCTTACATTCAAATACACATAAGTGAGTCCGTACCTCCAGGATCTGGTTCCTCTGGGGCTCGTTGACTTTGCCGGCCAGGCAGCAGTGAGAGATGGCGTTGTGGAGGATCTGCTTGTTGGACTTGGCGCTGGGCTCCTTGAACAGTTTGGGACCTGGAGGAGGAACATCAGCCACAACACGATTTATTATACGACACATAACAAGAGAGGAAATAGTCCGATTATTATCAGACCATCACTGATCAATGGCTAAGTGAAGAAACACTCTGCGCGTGCCCTTGGGCGGGAGTCTGCGCGGCCTCCCGTTGTGCCCCTGAGTACGTGAACGTCGCTCCAAGGAGGCTATCAGAGGACATTTAGGCTTGAATCAAGGTGTAAAATGACCTTGTCCCCACCAGCATAAAACTGCAGATGCTCGCTCCAAATGACGTCATCGGCAAAAGATGGTAGCGTTTGTATCTGAGACATTTTAGTGTCATTTCTGGGTCGAAGGAGGAAGTGTGTTCGAGGTCTGTTTGGTTGATTACCGGCTCCTCCAGACTCCATGTGCACGTGACCTTGGAACTAAGTGGCAGGGACGTGTGAGTCATGGACAATGAACTACGTGAAGCGAGTGCTATGAATGTGTGTGTGAACTGTCAGTGGTCGTGGAGAAAGGCTCCACGTATATTTAGTCCCATTTATTATGAACATTACAGCAGGTAAACCTCAACAAGTAGAGCTACAAATCAAGACTGAGAAAAAACACTGAGCCTGGAAATAGACAAAAAATATTTACATTTTAATTTTAGAGTATTCATATGAAGGCCAGTTAGTATTGAGGTTTTTTTGTGGCACTGTAAACGATCCTGGAGATGATTTTCCATCCTGACGTGATAAACCTGGTTTCTTCATATCGTCGAACAGTCCAAACTCAGCGAGCATGGAGTTTGTGTTTTTGTTGTCGGGCTCCCACAGATCCTTGTTTGCGTGTTGTTGTGCTAAGCAGTTTCCATTTTGTCCCCAGCGTTGCAGCCACAAAGGCAGCGGGGTGAAAGTGCAGAGTGTGCAGACGGGCCTGATGGGATTTCAGGCCGTCGGCAGTTTGTGTGAACCAGCAGCCGGGGGGGGTCACGGTTCGGTCCTCTCAGCCCTCAAAGTACAAATTCAACACGTTCAAACATCCGGTGTCATCGAATCCCAAAATCCTAAAGAAAAGATAAAAATGGTTTATGATTGAGTTTCCTCCGGCTCTGGACTCGGTGTAAATCCTCCACCCGCTCATTTAGCGGATTTCCGATGATTTCAGGATCTTAGTTTAAGTCGTGCGGCTCCTCGTCCTGCTGCTGGTCGTGGAGGGGATGGTAGTCTGGCTCCTCCTGCTGCTGGTCGTGGAGGGGATGGTAGTCTGGCTCCTCCTGCTGCTGGTCGTGGAGGGGATGGTAGTCTGGCTCCTCCGGCTGCTGGTCGTGGAGGGGATGGTAGTCTGGCTCCTCCGGCGCGTCAAACATTGCTCGCCTGCGAGGAGAGAACAAGACCAGGTTACGTTAGCAATTATAAGTTACAATAATAAATTCATTATCTATCTAAAGTAACAACTGACAAACATTGTAAGGTTTGTTTGTTTGCTGCAATTGAACTTATTTACTGTAAATTTCTGTGTAAAGATATCACCCCAAAACCCTAATAACACTAATCCAAAGAAGTTCTGGGTTCAGACCTCATGACCGTCCAAGACCTTTATGTGTCGAGCATGTCCTTCCTGTGTCTGTGTGGGTTTCATCCAGCTTCCTCTCTCAATCCAAAGACGTGCAGATTACAATAATTGACTCTGAAGTGCCTGTGAGTGTTTGTCATAATGTGTCCGGCCTGTGATCTATTTAAAAAAACGTGTGTCCGACTCCAGAGAGATGAATTCTGGTTCTCACAGAAGCTCCGGTGTCGCCAGCAGCTTCTTTCCTCCCGGCTGGTTTGGAAACACGTCCTCCAGGAAGTAGTACATGTGGCCGACGCTGATGCCTGCGGAGGGGAAGGAACATCAGATGACATTAGGAACTGACAGGCCGTACAAAACACCTGCATCAATACAGTGTTGGCTTCATACTTGTTACCGCACCCAGGAGGTCGACCACAATGGAGTTTCCGAGCAGCAGCGAAAATCCCATGAGCACCCAGGGGAGGAACGGGGCCTGGAAGTTGAGGAGGCCGAAGAAGTTCATGCGTATGAGCGGATGTCTCCTACTCCACACGTACACCAGCATGATGATGAAGGCCTGACCCAGGAAGAAGACGTTGGCGAACAGACCGAACAGCTGCGGAGCTTCAGGTTAAATTCAGCTCATCACTTGATTTGTGTTTCATGGCGACAGTGAAATCAGCGTCTGAGTCCGTTCAGATGCTGATTTCAGTTTGACAAAAGTTTCCCAGAAGATAAAGCTGCTCTGTTTGTTATATTGACCTGAGGAACTCAACCAGTCCAACCAGTGTGAAGCGGTCAAACATATCTCTGATCTCACACGTATGGAAGCCCACTCCTACTCCAACATTAGGGATATTAAAAGAATAAATTATGATTTACTCGACTATAAAAGTCAAAATTCAACTTGTCGTATAATTTCAATTTAATCTCGACTCATGGTGACGTGTAAGGACTATTTTTTTTATTCTTTAAAGCTTGTATTTTTATTTTCCTGACAGGAATGAGCTTCCATACGTACACAAACGATAATTAACACATCCCTAACATGTGAGGTACTGTACGGATGATGCCGTTTCCTAAAAACTTTTTAGGAAACTATTTTCTTGACTAAAGACCTGAAACTTCCTCCCTAAATAATTAGACATTTTCTCAGACCTGACCTGTTGTTATTTACTAAACGCTGAACCCTTCACAATAAAAGCCATCCCCTTACCGTCCTGACACACAGTCAACACTGTACTACCCGGACATTACTGTACAATTAGTCGTCATGTACCTGCATTTAAACCTGCGGCTCCGGAGAAAAACCATAAATCTGCCCACCGACAGTTTCACAACAGCCCAGAGGGACGTCGGCAGTAAACAGCGCCAGGACTGTGCCATTACCCTGGAATGTGGACAAGAGCTTCTGGCTACAAACTGCTGAGCATCATCAAAACCACACAGGCTCGTGTCCATTACATGTTTATGGACAGTGGACGTCCTAATTTAGAACCAAGGAACAAAAAGAAACCCCTCAGTAAACAGGAGCATATTAAAACTTCAGTGTTTATCATCCAGCTTGTCACGTGAAAAGTGTCGACTTAGAAAACAACACGTTATAACCTTGGGGTATTTCACGCTGCAGATAATTAGATTCTGGATTTTTCTCTTGTCCTGTTAGATTTCTTTGGAATTTACATTTAAAAACAGTCAACGGTGAAATAGAGTTCCCTTTGTTGAACTGTACTTTTGAGTCCACTACGTTTATCTGACAGGGCGACGAATAAAGATTTCACATATAAAAACACATGAGCTCATTTCGCTGTTAATAGAATAAACTGATGGTTTCCAATCAAACAGTAAATAAAGATAACGCGTCTCCACGTCCTCCCACAATCCAAAACTGAAGCCACCTAGTTCCACCGGCTTTATCTCCTGTCCGGGCAGTTTGATACCTTTTTCTCAAACTGCATTTCGTTCCATTGGTTCCATTGGTTCTAATGATCAGAAACCTGAATCTAATCGAAACTTCCCTGTTGTGAACAAACTAAAATCGTGTGTCTTTGTTTTTTGCGTCGTTTCGCTTTAAGCCTCTCGAAGGATACAGTCATCACGGCTCCTCCAAACAGGAACATGAACACGAAATCTGCCGTCCTTCCCCGGAAACAACCTTCCTCCAGCATCCGGCAGTATCGATACCTTTCTGAAGTCAAGGTCTCTCTCTGCTGCAGGTGGTTTATGGAAGAGTGTCTTTACATAATCTGAGATATTTCTACCTGATAAAAAAAAAAGATACAGAAAGATGATGTTGAACACGAAACTGAATCCAAGAGAACCAAAGAACAGGAAGCTGGTGATCAGACGCCATATCTGAGAGACGGAGACAAAAAATAGTGTGAATATATAATGAAATGTTCTTTTCTCAATAAAATAATACAAATATAACATAACGTACAAAATGCACAAAGTTTCTAGTGCAGCGATATTAGACGATGAAACAAACACAAGAAAACAAAACAAGAAAAATTACACATGGGTCCAAATTGTTTTAAGTTGATTCAAATAGTGGACACATGTTACCTGGTATCTGCGGATGATGAGGTCGGGGTTAAAGTAGAGCTGAAAGGGGGTGATGACGTCAAGTTGCTAAAAGGAAAACACGGTGAGACGTGTTGAAGCCAGATGTTGAAGTACTTTCATTATTTATCGTAATCTCTCAGTTTGTGGCTCAAACTTCAGACGACGCTTCAGCTGCTTCCGGGTTTAATCTCCTCTATGATTCAAAGTGTCAGCTCTGGAAACCTGAATCATCGCTGTCAGTGCTCTCACACAAATGTTTCCAGTGCCTCCACTTTAACTAGTAGTTGGTTTATTTGTTACACCTCAACTCCTTTCATTGCTTTGAGTGATTTAGATCCTGAACCTCGTCCCTTCAACTCACACAATTGGATGGACTCAGCTACTTTTCAATTCTTTACTTCTTTACTTGAAAGATGCACTTTAACTACTTCCATCTTGAACTCATTAAGTGACACTTTGAAATAAATCTTCTTTTATACATTAATTTACGCTGCATTCGTCTGTTACATATCAACTGACGAGTAAACTTGTTTAAAATGTATAACTCAAATTGTCTCTTTGTACGACTTTCCCCAATTACATGACACTTCCACTGCTTCCGTCTTTCACAAGTTAAAACATCACGTCTCAAGAAGAATTAACATTTTATTGCAGCTCAGCTTCTTTGGCTCAGAGACTTTTCAAGAAGATAAGAAACATTATTCACACATAATTTCTCAGTAAATAAAGAAACTGTCTCCTGGAAGTGATCATTGAATTATTTGAATTTGAAAAAACCTATCGGGAAAACAAATTGTATTCATCATGTTAACGTAACCAGTGTCTAGTTTAGAAATATATAGTCTTAAACATTCATATTCAGCAGTGTTATGAATTATCCTGATTGAAGTGGATGTTTTCAGGCTCATCTCAACCTGGAGGTCAGAGTTTAGGATCCCCTGAGTGGTTGTTGTTGTTGTTGTTGTTGTTGTTGTTGTTGTTGTTGTCTCTTACCACGGCAGCAGTGGTGAGGACGCAGGCCGTCGTGTACGCTCGGGTCACCACAGGGATCTGAAAATACTCCTGAGTGAAGCTGTGAGCCATCACTGCTGCTGCTGCTGCTGCTTCACTGTCGACCAGGACTCCACCATCAGTGACTCAACAGCACAGCCCCCCCACCCCACACACTGCCCCGGCACCGGCCAATCAGATCCACCGATCAATTAACACCATCCACCCCACACACCGTCAACACATTACTTTCAAAACAATGATAAAAACACATGCAGGAATTTAAACTGTGTATTTTTTACAATTACACAATAGACAAGATGATTGAAATATTTTTTAAATACTCTTTTAAAATACTTTTAAAAACAAATATTTTGACGATAACTAATTTACAAAATTTGACATTTTTATGTAGAAATTACTCAAAAATTCAAAGCTTATAAATGATTTATATTTATATCTATATATTTGTTTGATCTGCAAATTAGCGATCATGATCGATGATGATAGAAATTTAGATTTAGCTGAAAAGTCAATTTCACAGTTAAATTCACACAATCTGACATTTAGATAAAAATTAATTTCTCTGCAAATCCAAATTCAATAATTAACTTTTTGATCAAGTATGAATAGAATATAAATATATAGTGTGTGTGTATTTAAAATTTCTCTCACCACAGGCAGAGTTTGGTAAAAAGGTTATAATTTTATTAGAAAGAAACAATATGCGGTTCATACATTTCAATGTACAAGTTAATCCGAAAACATAATAATCAAGGACACGTATGTACAAGAAAACATTTGCTAAGTCGATTGCGTATAAATATTTTTTCAAAGCAGTAAAAGAGTTAACACTTGAGATGAGTTGAAGAAATGATTCGAACAACAACGTCTGTAATGACTGAAACTGTAACGACTCAGTGTCCTGCACTGAAAGACAAACGAGATGAAGGGACACTTCAAGTGCTGCAGGGACACAGAGGAGGAGACGTCCCCATCAGCAGGACCAGTGGGTCTCAACCCGCCGGTCTGGACGCACAGAGAGCGCGTTACCTCCAGATCCTTCCACTCGGCAGCAGAGGAGAAGTTCTCACTTCCTCCATGTGAGTAAAAATATATTCTGGTAAAAGTCCTGAATTCTGAAGTTCCTGTTGTGACTGATGTTTTATCATATTTTAAGTTATGAATTTTTAACTACTTTACTTTGTTTAGTTCATCGGGTAAATCTGAAGAGTCGTGAGAACGAGGCAAGAAATTATATTTTTATTTTATATTCCTTTTTCTCTTAACTTCTGGATGATTTTAACCTCAATTGGTTTAAATGAAATTAAGATGTTGGAACCATTTATGACCTTTTAGTAATAAACTCAAGTTTCCTCCAAAAAGAGAAACTGTACAGACTAAAAACATTAAAAATAAATTATGGACGGTGGTAAATTTCCTTGTTGTATTGATTAATACTCAGATTTTGGACATTTAACCGATCTTCTGGGGCAAAATATCAAATATACATTTTATTCTAGCTTCTCACATGTGAAGATTAGATTTTTCACCGTCAAACATGACAGTGAACTGAGCGTATTTGGAATATGAATGAAAAAACAAGACATGCAGAGATTGCAGCTCGTTAAAAGGAGTTAGTTCCAGCTTTAAAGTATTTGTCTCTTTGTGTTTTCGGATCCGGGTGGAAGCTAAAGTCTGCTGCTGAGTGACTGAGCCGGCTGAGAACCACTGAACGTCCCTGAACGTGTTCCACTCCCCGACCTGAACACAGCACCATGTGACGGAGAAGAAACGACTTCATCCAGGATGAGAGAGATTCAAAAAAAACATGAGGACACTGTCTCCGCCTGCAGGGAGACAGAGTTGCACCCTAGGTGGCGCCCTGGAGCTTGTCCTGCAGCAGAGGCCTGCAGACTGATAAGTGGTGATGACTCGCTGTGTTGGAAGAGTGACACCAAGACGTGACGCGCGCTAATATTGTCACATTTTCTTCCCATGTGGAAACTGAATTGGAAAATGTATATTTTGTTGAGGGAGGAAACGAAGGAAACATTGGATTTAATGTAGGAAAGTCGAGTCAGAAACAGAAAGAAGCATCTGATCCCGACGAGAAAAATAAATAGTTTTCAGGTCTTCGTCAGAGACCAGAACCGTCCAGACTCTCTCACTGTGGGAAAGTGCTTCTTCTGTTCATCTGGGGAAACGTTGATGTGGGAATAAAAGTAAATGCGATAAAGTGCAAATGAAAACGGACTGAAGCTGTTTTCAGACATGAACCCTGGACATTGTCAGGAGTTTGTCTCTCACGTGTGAAGAAGCAGCAGGAGATTGTCCGGATCAGACTCGTCCACAACAACAGGACAATGTTCTCTCTGCGGCAGAAAGCTCCGTGTTTTCATTTTCATCTTTATCGCCTGAAAGAAAGATCTCGAATCTCCTTGGAAAAGTTTCTAAAATGTCCAGTTTGCGTTCTCACCTACAGCCTCTCGGGGAAACTTCAGGGAAATGTTCGGACTTCGGTGCAGGTCTGAAACCAGCGAAGGGGAATGAATTGCGATGCTCTGAGCTCAAAGCACGTGACTTTAGCGTCGCTTGTCAGTGACGGGGGGGACACATTTAAAACCTATAACCTGAAATGATACTTTAAACAGAATTATTATGTTTCCATCCCAGTTTCCACGTATTAACCTGATGTTCCCTCTTCTTCCTCTGTAAAGATTTAATGACCTCGGACTTTATCCCGACGCAACAAACGTTGATTTTAATTTTCTGGTTCAAATTAGCATAAAGCTTCAGTTTCAGTGACTCGACAACGTTACGTCTGATTCGTGTGAGTGAGGGACAGAAAATCTCCTGCGCGTGTGCTCACATCTTTAAAATCGCAGGATCTTTGATATGTGGGTTTAAAGTCACGTACACATCCGCCTGTTTAACGCCACTCTTCAAACACAAGAGAATCTCAGGCTCATCCACGATTTTACAAAGAAATAAAGGGAACAAGAGTCTGTTCTGTCTGGGAACCAGAATGTCATCGTCAGGCTCAAAGACAGGAGGTGAGAACAGTTCACATGTGGTTCATGCAGGGCCCAGATCTCAGGCTTCTGGTGACAGAATGTGAAAAAATAAATATGAGTATAGCTGCACAGGAGGCGCCAAGTCTGAGGAAACGTCGCTTGGTTTTCCTGAGAAGAAGCTGAAGTCGATCTGAGAACCAATAAATGGAGTAAAGCACAAACAGATTCAAAGGAGGTCGTCTCGCCCCCTTTTGAAATCCGAACATACAAAACGTCTTTGTTCACAAAAACTCCTCTTCATTGTCAAAAAGAAACAACAACAAAAAAAAAAAAAAAGTCGCGCGATTCTCCGATGATGAAGACTCACGCGTTTCTGCAGCCGAAAAAATCCATGCCGATGTAGCGAGGGTATCCCTCCAAAGAGTTCATACCGACGGGGTCAAACTTCCAGTACTGTCGTCCTCGGATGAAGTGAGCGTAGCCTGAAAGACACCGCCGGCGATTTCATGTCAAAGAATCAGTGTCAACAATCGTGAAAAGCTTTAAATATATAAACTCTGCTCCCTTGTTTTTCTGGATCTTACCGTAGACGTCCCTGAAAGCCGCGTCCACGTCGTCGGGGATGCCGCTCCAGTCCTGCATGCTGCGCGGGTACACGGACTCCAGGCGGTTCTCGCGGGGGCTGAACCTCCAGTAGCTGCCGGACTTGAAGAAGTAGGTGTTGTAGTTGGAGTCGTGGCCCCAGCGCAGCGCCGCCTGGATCCCGGACACCGACAGGCCCAAGCTGCGGATGGACTCCGGCCCTCGGATCTGCATCTCGGCATCGAACACCCAGTAGTTCTCACCTGCAGGAGGACGGAGAAACACGGACGGCACTTAAGTCTGGTTGGTACATTTATTTTTGTGTCTGTAGCTAAGAGATTTTCTCGTCCGCTCAGAGCTTCATCCCCTGCAGAGAGTCTTCCTCCTGATGGAGCTGAAGGGACCTGACCTTTGTTTCAGTCTGTCGCAGAGTCAGAGCAAGATGACACTGAACCACTCAGTCACAGGTTCGATCCCTCATCTCAGGAAGAGGGTGAGTCCACGTCAAATCATAATAATACAATTTTCACTAAGTCTCTGTTTGCCGTGCATTGCAATAAACAAAGTCTTTTATATTTATCTATGATCATTATGTGCAATTTCATCCAATAATCCTCACCTCTGTTTCCATTTTATTCAATCATATTTATATTTATTAAATATATGTAATTTCATTAAGATGCATGAAATATCCTAATTTCTGTTTGCCCCCCATTTTTCAATTTATTCTTATTATAGCAATTTTTTAACTTTAGAAACCTTTTATAACTACGTAGGAATCAATAGCAACAACAGCACTTTTAAAGCTTGTAGCATAAACAGGTGAAAAATAACACTCTGTTTATTCTCATATCTCAGAGACGAAAGAAGATTGAAGTTGAAACGAGTTGTTTTATTACCGAGACTTTATTAAATCTAGGATGGTTTGTCGGAGACACTTTCTAAAATCGATTGATTTGACTTTTCCCAGGAGCAACGGCCACCGTCAGACTTCACCTCATATTTCACGTTACCTGGTTTAATGAGCTGTGAAGTCGTGACTCTAATTAAATAAACTTCATATTAAATCTTTTTTTAGATAATCTTTGGCAGATCCCTGAGAGAACAAAGTCCGGCC
This sequence comes from Hippoglossus hippoglossus, assembly GCF_009819705.1. Taxonomy (NCBI): domain Eukaryota; kingdom Metazoa; phylum Chordata; class Actinopteri; order Pleuronectiformes; family Pleuronectidae; genus Hippoglossus; species Hippoglossus hippoglossus. The sequence continues at coordinate 3,252,047 of NC_047159.1, read as the reverse complement.
TTGAGACCACGAGACATTTAAACTTAAATTAAATTCTCACTAATGAAAATATAATATGAAAATAAACAAGTTGTTGTTTTTTATTTTACTTTCCTGAGCGCGTGTCACACTTTCTGTTTCTTCTTCATGTCCTCACGTGAAATCTCAAACCACATGACCCCGCTCACCTTGAAAGAACCAAATGTTCCCCGACTTGTCTTCAAAGGCGGCGTCGATGTTGTCGGGAATCCCCCTCCAGTGACGGGACGCCAGCGCCGGGTAACCACTCTCCAGATGCCCGTCCCTGATCCGCCACACGTAGCCCGACTTAAAGAAGAACAGCTCCCCTCGGATCATAGACACGGCATCAAAGTCCGTCTGGCAGGCGTCGGGCTGGAGAGAAGACACATCGTTCATTCCTTTCCAACATGAGGCCACGCACGCCAACGCAGTGTTTCTAACGACAGGGATTTTTAACTGCAGCGAGATGAAGTGATAAAGAGGCGTTTTACTGCCTGAAGGTAAATCAGAGCAGGGGTTTGTGTTTGAGCTCCAGCCGAATACGACTTGCGCCACAAAACCATCACAAAGAATTTCAGGGGATTTATTTCGGTGTAAAAACTCTCAGTTACAAGTTTTACAGGAGAAGCTGATCTGAGGAAACCCAGACTCTCGTCTTTGACCCTCGTTTATCATCCACGGTTCAGAAATACACTTTGTCACGATGCGGTTCCATTAATATTCACTGTTCAACTGGTTTATAAGCAGAGAGACGACTTCCTCTTAAAGGACAGAGGCGACGGTTTCTATATTTTACTCCTTGCCAGTGAATCCCATGAAAATGAGTTGATCTCACGTCATGTATCACGTATATTCCTAAAATGAACTACATCCTGTCTTTAGTTTCCTTTGAACCTTCATCAGTTAAACTCACCGTAGTGGGGATCTCGTTGGTCTCCGGGTTGGAGGGAGGAGGGGTGGGTGGCGGTGGCGGCGGCGGCCGCGGCGGCGGCGGCGGCGGCGGAGGCGAGGGCAGGACTTGTGGATGAACTCCGTACAGATACTGGATGCCCTGCTTGTCGTCCTCGCTCAGCCTCAGCGGGTAGGAGAAGGTGTAGTATGCGGACATGATGGCTCCTGGCTCGCGCGAGTGCTGCAGGCCCAGGACGTGCCCGAACTCATGGGCAGCGACCTGGAGAAGGTCTGTGCCTGCAGGAGAGGAGGTTCCACAAACCTCAGATGATGCAAAACCACAGCTGCTTCACTCACTGTCTGAAGGTCCTGTGTGTTTGCTTAGAGCCGCTGGCAGAGGCCCGAGGCGATGCAGCGCCAACGCCACGGAAACATCATCATGCCTCCGAGAAATGAACCTTTATAAAATCACTTTTTAGACGAATTTGGACTTTTCTCTTTGACAAACTCTTCAGTTTAACTTGCAGCTGTTTGATGAAGGTTTTTTCTGATCTGTCTGTTCTACCAGAAGCATTAAAGTAAAGAGACAGTTGTCTGTATTTCCTCAGTGTCTCACTCACCCATGTGGTTTCCAAGCGTCCAGGACTCATCATAGTCGAAGTGAACGTCCCCCTGTCGGTGGGTTCTGGGGAAGAAAGCGTGAGCGAGGATCCCACCCGGGCCGTCGAACGGGAGGTTGTCTCCGTGCCAGTATCTACAAGTTCGTAAAACAAACTCTCGGGTTCACATAAGATGAATGAAATCAAAACCTTTGAAAACATTCTCGATGATATTTGATTATCAGTTAGTCTGACAGTTATAACAATGAGGCACGGATCAGAAAAACATGAAATCGCTGCAGGAACAAAGAAACCAGGCAACATAAAAGAGGATTAAATCATTTCAGAGACGACTCAGATGAAACTGTGCTGTTTGTTTTCTGCTCTTTGTTGCTCGACTATCTCTCATTTGTATCTTTGTGGCTCCGTGAAGATTTTTGTACCAAAGATCTTTGTCCAAATTAGATTTGATCCGATCTGATTCTGCCCAGCACTCGCTCATAAACACAGTGGATTGAAAACACTGCGAGTGCCTCAGGTGACGGGAGAAGCTCGGGACCGTTTGTGGCGACTGCAGACGAGAGGAAATCATAGAAATCCACGAAAAGAAAGAAGAAAGAACATCTGCTCATCGTCAGCGAGGAAACTAAACAAGAGCTGAGAGCAGAACTCTGCAGGACGGAGATGATATCAAATCATAAACATGTCGTATGTTTATGATTTGATAATAACAACGATGATACCGATGTCATACTTGGTGAGTAGGTATTTCATACTTTGACTTAGTCCTTTTTTAATCTTATAATTACTCTTAGTACTTTTATGAAATAGATCCTGTTTGAGCATCTTATCAATGTTTTCTTCACATCTCGTGTTCAGGCTCCTTTTCATTGTCACTTAATAAAACTTCTTTGTGTGTTTTCCGTGCTCCCACCTGGTGAAGTCGATGCGGATGTCGGCCTTCCCGCTGTGGATCTCAGTGAAGGTGAGCGGGGTGACGTCACTCCAGATTTGCAGCGCTTCCCGGAAGACGCGTCGAACCTTCTCCTCGCCCATCTGCCACGGGAACCTGACGATCCTGCACAGGAAGTTGGTGCAGGTGTCAAACACACACACACACACACACACATTGCACACACATTGCACACACACTGCACACAGGATGTACGGCAGCAGTGGCAAAGCGGGACCACCGGCCTCGCACACCTCCCTCTAATCTGATACCTGCAGCCGTCTCGTCAGCGGGGAGGTGAGCTGTTACTCAGGCCCTCAGGCTCGCTAACAAAACCCTGCATCGTCTCCTCCCGTTTCCTCTGAGATGAAACCACCCAGCGTGATAACCGAAGGAAGAAGAGGAGAAACCTCCTCGTCTTACCCACGGCACATAAACACGTCATTAATGATATAGAGCATCGGGTACACTTGGCATCAAATCAGTGAAATGAGAATAAACGCTCCCGTGTCAGTTTGGAATAAATCACCGTCAGCCGACATGACAGGGCGACATAATCAGCTGTTAATTAAAAATGGGAATTTGACTGACTTTGTAAAATGAGATGAAAATGTTGCAGAAAGGCCACAAGTTCAACCTGCAGTTCACAGGGAGTCAGGTGGAAGCTACAGGCTTCAGCCACCGGGCTCAAACCTTGTTCTGCGCAAAATCAAAAGTGTGAAAACAGCATTTTCCAGACGTGGATTATATTTTTTAATTGAACAATAATGCGTTAATTATAGAGTTTTCAAAAATGATATAGGTGTAATTTCCCAAACTGTTCCTTTAAATAACAGTCTCCTAACATGTCTCCCTGCCAAACAGCTAAAGGGACAGTTCAGCATTCTGAGAAAAATGCTGATGAAAACTGAAACCTCTCTTGTGGGTGAAGTGTGAATCTGTCCCGACGTGTTTAATCGCGCAGCGTTCACGTCTACTGCACATGTTGCCAGCTGCTACTGGTAAGTGCAGGTTTTGGGTTTTGGCACAATGCGACCAGACCTGGCAACCTGACTGCTCAGAAATACACAACTGCAGCACGGTAACGAAACTCCCAATAAACCTGCTGCATGCAGATTAAACACAGATACGATAGAGCTTGCTAATCAGGGTGATTTCCTTGTGGGAGTATTTCTGAACTTTAGACTCAAGCTGCTCCCTCCCCCCCTGTCTCCAGACTTTACGCTGAGTTGGGTTAAACATGTCCCGACTCCAGAAATATGTGTTAACCTCTAGTTTTCTGTTAATTCAGCACACGAGCAGATTGTTGACGGAGGAGCTCGACTCATCTTCAGGTCTGAGTCTGAATGAACAAAGCAAGCGTTTGTTAATACAGCACCTCTCACAGACACTAGTTACAAACTGCTTCACGTCAAATAGAGTCAGATGAAATAAAAAAGACATAAAACCAAAGTGTCCCAACACCTAAAGCTTATTGTGAGACTATTCCAAAGCTTAGAGGGCGAGCGAGTGGACGGACGGACCCTCGTGTTGGGAGTGACCTGGATCTAAAGTCCTGGGTGGAGAGGGAGCAGAAGGTCCATGATACGCTGCGGAGTCCGGACGTGTAGGATCATGATGAGAGCAGAGCAGCAGCATGTTGATGGCTATGTAAGGATGATTTAATAAAACTAGAATGTCACTCAGAACAGCTCATACTTCCACCAAGGCCCAACAGTCTCCGTAAATCAAGTTGCACACAACTACACACACTGCATCCTTCCACCAAGTTCTGAGGAAATCCGTTCCAGTAGTTTTTGACGAGATGAGATATGTGTGAGCATCTCCTTTTCATTTCTTCACCAAGTTCCTAAGTGTCTCTGATTCTGTGGAGTTGAGACGCACATTTGCAGCTGTGTGGACGAGCAGGACAAACAGGAGACGGCTCTTCCACCCTCCGAAAGAAGGAAAAAAGAAAAACGCTGCATCATTTTATGGCACAAAGCAGAATTCAGGTCATGTCAGTCCAGAGCATGTGAGCTGTACCTGAGGCCGGGATCAGCTCTGTCTTTATGCAACCAGGGTCAAGAGGGACAACCAGCAGCAGGGGTTATGGGAAATGTGGTCTTAATTTAGAGTAACGTTCGATATATATGAATACCACTGGAATTTATCATTCAAGAGAGGTGGAGCACAGTCATGGAAAATGTCTGAAAGATTTGAACCTTTAAGACACATGCACAAAGGAACAACATGGTATTAAAAATTGGCTGGAAATAATTTGTTTGATCAACAGCGTGTTCTTGTGCACAAAAAGATTCCTGCAACGGTGCAAATATTTGCGTTGGAGTTTGCACAAAGGGACTTTCCTCAGTGCAAAGTTCACGTAGCTTGAAATCCTCCAGCTTATCACTTATCGCACAAATACCCTCCAGATTAAAGATGAAGCACTCTGTTGAATATGACTCCTCAGAAACACATGGCTGAGCTTTGAATAACTCAACACCAGGTTTTATTTGAGGGGAAATGCAGATGTTGTATCTGCACCAGCAGCATCATCACCTGCTGCTTTGGAAACAAACCAGTTTGTCGTTTGGATTTACACAAGCACCTCAGATCCTTCTTTTATTCTTTAGTTCACATCAGTCTGTGACGTTCAGAGAACTTCAGGAGGAATGTTTATAATTTCCTTTCAGATAAACCAAATTCCTCTCAACCTCTTTCCCTCCTTCTGCTGCAGCTATCGATTTCCTACTGTCCTTACTGAAAACACATGTGTGTGTTCACTCTATTCTGGACAAGCGATGCTAATGCTCATGTACAAATTGGTCTTGGTTCCTTTCTTTTCCAGTGGAATTTAATGCTTCACTTGTCTCTGGAGCTTTTAATCAAACAAACAAGGGGAAATAGTACTTTCTACTACTATTTGTTGGGAGTTGGGAACTACTTTCAGTCGTGGATTAATTTACATTTGGTGCTCTATTGAGTAATTGGGGCTGCAGGGCGGTATGTGTCTGTGTGTGTGTGTGTAATGATTGAGGTAAATATGTAAAGAATGAGGTTGTAAATATGAATATGTGTGGAAACAAATGACCTTTGACACCACAACCAGCTCAGGCCTTTAACGTTTCGCGACCACCTGAGAGCCTCTTTTCAGCTTCGCTAACAGCCGTTAAATCAGTTACAACAACAGCGCTCTCAGCCGACCCGGCATGACTTCGGGGGGTCATGCCCAAACTTGCTTCCCCAAGCACAAAATCCTGGCTGATTCTGAATAAAGAAGTAAACACGGGGGGAATCATTAGCGTGGCTCCACTCTGTCAACGCTCATATGTTAGCTGCTGAAAGGCCCCAGAAGCCGAAGTGGCCCCGTGAGGTCGTGCAGGAGTCTCCTCTGACTTTGTGGGTTGTTGCCATGGTCCCGTTTGACCACATCACTCTGTCAGGTGTCACCGTCGTCAGTGTTTTATTGGTCCAAAGCAGCAGAATCTTATTAGTCTGCGGCCGGTGCTGCTAATAAAAGCATTCTGCCCCCCCTCTCCCTCTCTCTCCCTCTCTCTCCCTCTGCTTGTCTTAATATACTGTTAAGTTAAAGAATGGCTACAATGAAAGGGACCCCAGGAGACACAGACAGAGCGGCAGCAGCCACCAGACGACTGCCAGACACTCGGTGGTGCCAAGGCCTCACATGAAAGAAAACCTGCACCCCCTTTTGTCAGAATCATAATTTCAAGACTTCATTTTCGACGTGCTTCATGCAGGCGATCCAATTTAACATGTAACATTTAAACATGGAGTCATGTTTGTTTCCGTCTGATGAATGTCAGGTCCATTAATCCTTCAGTTGCTGCTCTGTTTTTGGTCTCCACCAACTCCTGAGGGAAATATCTTTGCTCTATAGCTGCTAAACGTTCCACTGTGTTGAAATGTGTCTTTGAAAAGATTTTCTGATTCCCTGAAAATAAACTATTTTGTAGTTTTTGTTTACATTTGCCTCCTCAAATTGCTTCCTGCCGGACGAAGAAGCCAGCTGGAGGGAATCTTATGAAAATACCAACTTTAATTTCCTTTTCTCATTCGAATCACATGAGGAAAAGACGTGCACAGTAACACAACCCTAACAGGCGGCTGTGATGTGGTTACCAGCAGGGGGTCACCAGCTTTCACTGTTAAGAACTGATTGTGTGTGTGCGGATCTGTACCTGTAGGTGAGGTCCGTTCTTTCCAAACGTCCTCCGTAGAGGACAAAGCGTCTCTGGCGGTGTCGTCCACGATGGTGCACCCCCTTTTGGGCGGGGTAGTCCGGTACACCACAGCGCGGTCGGTTCCATGTGTTGGAGGTGTTGTTTGACAAACTCGTCTCCTTCACTACGTCCTGAGCGTGAGGAGCCTTCCCTCTCTTCTTCAGGTCGGGGAACCTTTCAGAGACCTGGAACAACAGCGGCTCAGTTAGTCTTCTGTGGCTCGGTTGTGGTTCACGGCGACAAGCAGAGGGTCGGAGAGGGCGGCTACAGCGTTAATCTAAAGGTGCACTTCGTCAGGCTCACACCCTCACATGGAATTAAGCAGGTATATCATTTACAATCTTAGAAATCACATGATAAATTTCATCCCCAAGGTTGTTACACATCCTGTGGGGGACATGAAGGTATGAGGTCTAAATTTAATTGCTATCCATCCAATGATTGTTGACAAATGTCAACCTGCTGGTGGCGCTAGAGGAAAACTCATCAGTAGTATTAGACAAACAACAACAAAGTCCTGGACGTGAACCAGCGTCATTTAGAATTAAATTTGAACTCTGAGGTTAATGACGGCACACACTCATAATCAGGTCCCCAAAAACAAGTAGTTTGCCCCAGTTTAGGAGACGCTCGGTCCCAGAGTGTCCCGTTAGCGTTAACACCCCCCCACCCCCCCCTCAGAGGAAATGGCTCTGCTCATTTCCACGAAAACAATTTACAGAGGAGAGCCGCCCCATCTGCATCGCCTGACTCAGACCGACAGCCCTCATCTGCAGCGCTGCACTGAACGGACATGTTGGGTGTTCTCCTCGTATCGCAAAATGATGAGTGCACTTCCGTTTCCGCTGCCACTAACGACAACCTGTGGGAAAAGACCTTATTATATATATATATATTGTGCAGGGACACAACTATTTACTTCTATCATCAGATCCAATGGATCTTCCCGCATCTTCTCCAGAGGGTCTGAAGACGACCATCACTCTGACCTTTGACCTCATGTTCCCTCATGCTGCCTGTTTCTGAACTGTTGGGATGGAGGCAGGTTCCCGCTGAGAGCTGCAGGTGAGAAGCTGTCGGCTTTAATCAGTTTGTCGTAAAGTGAAAGTTGCATTAAAAAAGTTAATATAACTGGGTTATGAACTATGCCGCTTATAACGTGTTGCTAACGTCGGCTAAACCTGGGTCCTGACCTCTGACTTAGCTACTTTAGCAAACATAGCTTGTTAAATACTTCACCAATTCTGGTTTGCTATGGATAAACTATGTATGAATACAAAATCCTATTCATACAACTTCACCTCATGCAACTCATTTCAAATCAAACATCACATGAAACATTGAACTTAAAGTTACAGCCTCGACAAGCGGAACCAACCAAAGTGATTAGACATATAAACTGTAGTATTTTGACATCACATTTTTCACACTTCATCCATAAAATCTAAAATAACGAACTGCAGGATGTTTATCTGAGCCAAGTGGAAGTTGTGCTTGTGTTGTGTGTACAGCAGCCTCCCCCCCGGGCTCTGCTGGACTCAAACTGGTTGTTGTTTGTAGGTTATGGGGAACAAATCGCAGCAGGAATGGAGGAATGTGCTCCAGACTGCGGAAACACTGTGACTGATGGGCCTGGATCACAGAACAAACAGTACACACCTCCTCTAACAGCCCCTCCGACCCCTGCACCTCCTGGGTTTCACTTTGTTTCAAGGAGATCTCAGTGCCTGGATTCTAACGCCCTCAGCACTTACTCACGTTAAAAAGGTTAACTGAAAATTAAGAAAACATCTTCATCGATTTGACGACACGCACGGCAGATTGCGGAAAAACGACAACTGAAATGTTTCCAGGGGACCCAAAAAAGTGATGGACCTGCTGTTTTTAGGTTCCCTGGAAACATTCCCGTTGTCGTTTTCACTTTTTGCCGCGCGTTTCTCTATTTGCATGTGTCAACCTCATGATAAACAACGAAACCCTTATCAAGGTGTGAAGCAGGTTTGAAACGTATCAGAGCAAAGACTGATGACATGAAACTGATGGAAATCGTAACCAGCATGGAACTCAATCTCTATTTGTTTGCTTTTTAAAAAAACAAAACATTTATACACCCTGAGGAAAGCTAACAGCCCACACGTCGCTGCCAGCGAGGACACTGGGTTCACCTGATGAGGATTTGGGTGTTTTAAAGACCTGAGGAGCAGTAAACAATTACAGGCTTATTCATAAATGTGACTTTTAGGAAAATGTTCAATTAGGATTTGGTATTTATTTCATTTCATATTCGGTGGCAGGTAGCAGCCTCGCCGAGTCTCAGTCGGGGAGGACATCGTCCTGATCAACAACTTCACTCTGGTCTTTAGGGACTGGGACTTGAGCTGTCAATCACCTGGTCACAAGCAAACCTCTGTCCTCAAACGAGACAGTTTAGACCGACGCTGCCCGCTGCCTGATCCCAATCAGGTGAGGGGGGGGTGTCGGCTTACAGGGTCGTAAAAACTTGGGCTAATTCTAAGTGGTGTGTGCACAGGGGGAGGAGGGGGGAGCCGCCTCTGTCATTTCAAAGAGGGAGATGGAGAAAAGTGGTTAAAGGACTAAACCGCCCCCCCACCCCTCCCCTCCCGCCGGCGTGTCAAATGGATTGTTTGACCCGTCTGACCCCGCAGCACGGTTACACACTAAAGGTTCCTGATTCCCAACAGACTTCACATCAAAGTTCAAGGTTAAAACCCAAACAACAGATTTAGCTCCATCTACGATATCGGGTACGTTTCCTGCTAATGACTTTCTGAACTCTTTTCCTCTGAGAAACAACAACAAAAAACTAAATATTCTTAAATGTTATTACCTCCACCGCCCCCTGGTGGCTGGCAGCAATATTTTTTCGGTAAATTTGGTTTTAATTACCTATTTGATGGCATAACAACAGGGTGAAACGTCTTGATACTCAGGAAACTAGTTTTTAATATGGGTTGATTTGTTCCATTTCCTTAACCTGTGTAAAACAGCTCCGTGCACTTATTTTAAATCTGAGGCTCAGCTGTAAGAGGAAGCTAAAGAGTGAGATTAGAGGTTGTTTTCACTCGGAGGAGATGATACCACGTCCATGAGTCAACCGGTGAGACACGGGTCTTGTGGCCGTGCTTGCGTGTTCACGTGTAATTTCAGAGCAGACAATGGAAATCCTGTCAGGAGACTGTGTGACGATGTCTGAGAAAGAACGAGGGGGGGGGGGGGGGGGGGGGTAGAGAAAAAAAATCCCCTCGGGACAATTAGTCTGTCACTTTCCGCTGAGAGTGCAGAAAGTGGGTGATGAGATTTGAAACTCCCCTAAAAGCCTGAAGGCCTCGTAGATGCTTGTTCACGGCGGGAACACGTGAAGATGGTGGTGATGGTGGTGGAGGAGGAGTGGGTGGGTGGGGGGCGTCCATTGCAAGTATGGACACATCCAGCTTCTGGTTACAGTGATGACAAGACGGGAGAGACGCGGTGCAGGGGATCTGACAGTGGTATTCAGAGGGCATGTCTGTGCACGGTGCGTCTGAGGAGCGTCTCCAGTGGAACAACAAACCCACCCACCCACCTCCGTCACCCCCGTCAGGTCACCGTGCTTTAACGTGACCGAGAACCTGAGACAGAAGGGGCGGAGCAGACGGTCTGACTGAGAAACCTTAGAGCAGCTTCACGTCTTCACTTGAGGAGCGAGACCCTTCATTTAAAACATTAGAGACAAACGTGGAAGCAGTTAGGTGCAGTAGCTCAAGTACTGTACTTGAAGACGGCAGCAGTTAAACACAGGACAGTTTGATACTCATGGTACTTCCCTCACTCTGTCCCACGTTCTACTCGCCCTGCACCACATTGTTTGTGTGTATTTGTTGTGTCTTTTCCTTCCTGTTATTTCTCACGTCTTCAAGTTCTTTCAAACCCTGAATGCAGGACTTAACTTGCGACGGGTGCTTCCCCTAAAACTAGCGAGAGCGCCAAATGTGGATTAATCCGCTGGTGAAAATAGTCCCCAAACAAATGAACTGTTTCCTCCTGTTTGAGTGAAGTTTGATTCAACAAACAAAATTACTCTGACAAACTATTTTAGGCAATTTTGTTTAATTAAATAATTTCTCAATTTCTTTGTTTTCAAAATGACCTGAACGCTTTAATTGACGATCAGAATAGCTGCTGATAATTTATAACCAATCAAAACTACGCAGAGTAAAGACGTCAGAGAGATGTTGGACGTAGTCGATAAAAAATATATATTCTGTGGGACATCCACTGAAGAAAAGGCACAAGAGACTAATTTGTACATAAATAATGAAAACACGTAAATACATTGAATGCACGCAACATGTGTTTTCCGTGTAAGTGCAGTAGGAAATCGATAACTGCAGCAGCGGTAGAAAAAAAAGGTTGAGAGGAATTTGGTTAATCTGAAAGGAAATGATAAAAGTTGATCCAAGAATTCCTCCTGAAGTTCTATGAACGTCACAAACTCATGTAAACTAAAAAGAAAACATGTACCTGAGGTGCATGTACGTGTGTGAATCCAAAAAATACAAACTGGTTTATTGACTGTTGCAGGTGATGCTGCCAGCGCTTCTCACAGGAAACTGAGAAGTGCCTCGTCAACATGGCATCTCACTGTCCAACAGAAACTAATCTGGATGAGAGGAAGTAAGTCATAAGCGAGTGTTTACTTGAGGAGACGGATAAGATTTCAATTTGAAGGGTGTGCTTCCAGTAGAGAGGATTCATTGTGCCAGACAGGGGGGTGGGGGGGGGGGGGGGGGGGGAAATCCCTTGTTATCGCTCTTCTTAATCTCCTCATCCGATATATCATCAGAAAATGAGAAACACACGGCGGTGGAAGGTGATGCACAACATCTGGACACAAATCTCGAATCTTTCCTGGCACAAAGAAAAACTCTTCCGCCGGATCGTCAGACACAGATCGTCTGTTCGTCTGCACGATGACCGACTGATGATTTCACTGATGACTGAGGTGAAATAATGAGAGAGAAGACTTTCCCAGGGGAGTGATGGTTACCAGGTGTCTTTCTCTTTTGTTCAGTTTGCTTTTAAGGTATCTTTGCTTTTTTTTCTTTTTGGCAAGTCATTATTTGATTCGACAGACGGCCGCTTCAGAGACAAGTCGAGTCTAAAGGTCAGAGTTTAAGTCGGGAAATCGCAGTTTTATGGCTTGAAGGTTCAATCAAGTTCTACTTCTAAGGGAAATTGGATTGTTTCCAAACCCATAATTTTAGCTCAATCTAATTAAAGTAATTTGGACGGATTGCCATTTGGTTTCAACATCCACGTCCCCATCGAGATGAATTCAATTAAAGTATTGAAGATTTGGTGGTTCCCTCAGTTGTGGTCAAGCACCACCATCGGGCCAAAGCGTCAACATGTCCAATACTTTGGTTTATTACCAAGTACCTGCAAAAGTACTGACATTATCATCCTTTAAACTAATTGAAGCTCATCATTTTTTGTTAAATGTCCTGATTTGTGACACGGAACCACCTCGGGACGCTTCCTTTCAACAATGTAGTGAGCATCGGAGCACAACTATGAATCTGTAAGTGCCGTTGTTTGCTTTTCTTTAAATGAATGAATTCTCTCCGGTTCTGTTGTACCTGATGCTACAGCAGCATATAGGCTAACCTCTGAGCTAGCACTGCTGTTTAAATCTGTCACTTCGTGCTGAAAAACCTAAAACACGCCTTTCAAAATTATCAAATGATGATGTAAGAGTTGTTATATCAGGAAGTTGATTTCCTTTCATTATTTGGGATTATTTTTAATATTTTAAATTCAGTGATGTGCACTTTAATGAATTTAAGAACCGACTCCATCCTGCCGATCGTACCCGGTGACAGGGTTCATGGAGTTAGCTGAATCCTAATGAGTTTACTGCCCCCCCCCCCCCCCCCTTCACCTTGTTATGGCTGGATTCAGGACCCGGCTGATGGTCCCTCCTCATGCTCACTAACAAAAGCATCTGATCCCCTGATGGAGGGTGCATGTTGCTTTTTAACTGCACCCCCTCTTGTTGTGTGTCCTTGACCACTCACAGGCCGACGCAGCTGTGACCTAGATCTGCTCAATGGGAACCCGGACCGGCTCTGATGTCACCTTTGCTCTCACAGTTCCCCCGACCAATCACTTCGCCCCAAGACACCAACATGATGGGACAAAACAAAAAAACGTAAGCCGAAGGACTCGGGTTTTCAGTGCAGAGAGAAAACAGGCACTGTGTGTCTCCCACTGCCATGAAGGCTCCAGACACTGGGGCCTGTCCAGGCCTGTGCAATCGCTCACTCTTTTGTCAACAACAAGGGAACAAATTGACAAAACTACAGATTAGACCTTGCAGTGAAATGACCAGCAGAGTGAGCAAAGCTGTCTTCCCATGTGCAGCACTGTCCTGATAATGTGTTGCCAGAAAATTGTTGAATTTCTCACGTGTGGAAACCTGGTTAAATATCAAAACATCGAGTAAAAGTCGACAAACGATGTGTCACAACACTGCAGTGGCCTGACTGTGATTACTGTGGATTAAACCGTCTGAAAGACTCAAGCCTGGAAAAACACAGCGTTAATGCAACAGAATCAATCTAATGGAAACACACGATCAAACGTGCACGATGTTTTTGCCTGTTGAGACAGGGGGGGGGGGGGGGGGGGGGGGGTGTCAGATTATGTTTAATGCTCTTGCAGCTCCTCATCACCATCGCACACTGAACGTCTACCAGCTTGGAGATAGGGCTGCGTGATACGGCCAATTATTTATATAGATTAAAAATGATCACGATACGTTTTTTTTGCTCCTGAGTTTTTGTTACATTGCTATAGATGAAAATCATCTTTCAATAATTGTTGATATGGTCTTATTGCACTGTCCTAATCTGAGACCTGAAGAAGACAAACATATCCGTTCATTTGAAAGTAAAAAAAGCAAAGATTGGAGGAAAGTGTGGATAAATGAGGAATAACTGCAGCGGAAATGTTTTTTTTTTATTTCTTCTGTTTTTCAGTTTCTGTCGATCGTCTTGTGACCCCTCCAATTTATCTTGTGGTGCTTCCTGACCCCTGACCCCCCCCCCCAGGGTTGGATCCTGAGCAATCACCAGCAAGTTTTCACGACTTGCAATCGTAGAAGAAGTGGCTCCAGCTGTGCATGGTGCAGTATGGGAAAAACCAGGAGGTCTAAATTGTGTGGTTCCTCCTGTATGGTGATCATATATATTTGACATCCGATTGTATTTGAATGCAACGTGTCATGTAATCACCTCCCTGTCATTTGGTCCGGATGTTGTTAGACGAGCCATCTGCTGCCTGGGATTCTTCTGCTCTGACAGAACTATGCAGGAAAATACTAGTGATTGTTGCAGCTGTCACTCATTTATGTAATGTTTAAAGTGGTGGCCTCTCAATTGTGTTTTCATTTCCTGTATGCATGCAGTCTTAGAGAAAATAAAGTTTTGCTGATCGTGATACATTTGAATGATAAACGTGTTTGCTCGAGAAATGTTTGCTCTAGTTTTTATTTCACCTTAAAACCATCTTTCTTCTGTCTCATTCCATTCCTGCAGTTTCTCAAAAACATTGAATTCTACAAGTGTTGTTTATGCTCATTCTTTCCTCCTTGTGTTCTTAAAGTAATACAGGTTTAAATATGTGCATGGAGGAGCCCAGGACCAAAAGAGAAGATACTGAGCATCAAGCGTCTACCAGCAGCTCAGGTACATGAGAAACTTCCACACACCCAGCAGGTCGACAGGATCAGAGTTAGGAACAGAACCCAACAACCATCAACTAGCAGGTAGATACAGTTCTGATGATTGAATGATCTTTAATCTAAAGGATATTGCACTTTTAAATATTGCTGTGCAGGGCCAGCCGCGGCCCTTATATCTCAATCTGTGCTCGTTATGTGTCTCGTGATGCTTCAGCAACAAAAAACGATTTAAATTCCAAACACTGGCATCCTCCTCTGAAACAGCTCTCACTGAAATCCCACAGTCTTCTCGTCCCAGCTGTCCGTCTGTTTTGATGAATGACTTATTTTCCTGTGCAAAAGCACAAATGCTGAACCAGCAACCCTCTGTGGCGTTAGAGTTTTAGATGTTTGGCTTCAGGGGGTAGTACCGGAATGAGCTGCGTGAGGCTGTAAATTAAAACTGACAACACTACAATAGAAATGTTATAATAAAAAAAGTAGGAAACATAAAGTGTGTGCACACATGGTAGAGGTTTAACACCGCGGTATGAGTGAGTCTATAAAGTCATAAAAATATGTATTCGTGCCACTGACGCCGTCATGACGGGTCCATATGGAGGACCCCTGTCTTTTATGGTGTTGTTGACAAAATGCCTGTAAGACCTGTTATTACAGCTTCCTGCCCCGCAGACAGGGCAACTCAGCAGCATTTAGTTCCTCTCTCTCTCCTCCCCAGAGATCAGACCATGGTCAACCCCCCCCCCCCCCCCCCCCCCCCCCCCCCCCCCCCCCCCCCCCCCCCCCCCCCCCCCCCCCCCCCCCCCCCCCCCCCCAAAAACCTCTCTGCTGTCATCCTGCGCGCACGGAGAGCACAGCGCGTCAGGTTGTGTTGCCAAGTCCCGGGAGCCTGCAGTGCTGCTGAGCACGCACAAAAAAACAGTAGTCAAAATAATTGAGTGATGATAGTCATTTCTTCAAAGTAAGAGCAGCTCCCGGGCTAATTACAGTGACAGGTCAGCTCCGTGTGCGCGCGTAAAATAGCCATTTTCTTAATTACAACATCAGTGTCATTGGTGCTGATGATTCCAAAGAAGAGGGGGCGTGCGTGTGCGCGCCCGTGAATGGGGTTGGGGGGTGGGGGGGCTAGGGGGGCTAGTAGCTGCAGACAAGTGTATATTTACTTAAACCCTGAAACTAATTCTTCATGCAGTCAAGTGGATGCTATTTATTTTGGAGCAAAGTGACTCATTCTACTGCAAAGTCTGACCAAGAAAACAAGTGTTGTGCATGAGTGTGTGCGTGCATGTGCGTGTGCGTGTGTGTGCATGTGTGCATGTGTGTGTGCAGGGGGTAAAGAATGAATAAGTCAACACTGCAGAACATTAAAGAAAATGCAAAATCACGCGTGTTCTTTTTCATTCGTGCAATATCGACCCAAGTCGAACCGACGCGTCTCGTTCTGCGCCAAAACCTTCGCGAAAGTCTCCAAACCTGCTGCAGGGGAAAGTTTCCGCCTCCGCCCGAAGTGGAAGCGACAGAAAGCGACTCACCGGGGCCCCCTTGTACCGGCCGGACCCTCGCAGCGGGAGGCAGAGCGTGCTCGGGAGGCATTGCAGCGCGAAGACGCAGCAGCACGCGAGCAGGGAAGTCCGCATCCTCTCCGCCGTCCGGAGCCGAGGAGGTGCACGGGCGGTGTGTGCGGCGCGCAGTGCGGGACTCACGGGCTGCTCCTCTTTAAATAGACTCTGATTTCTTTGTTCTCTCCTCACTTTTTTTTTTTCTTCTTCCACATGCAGTTTTCTCCCCAACAGCCCGAGGCTGACAATACCAACCGCGACCACGTGACTCTTAACCCCTTCTCCGCCGCGTGCCCGTCAACTCGAAACAGATGATGATGATGATGACGATGATGATGATGATTTTTTTCACTTTTTGATTTCATAAAGACCAAGAAATCCAAGATGGAGTTTTGTCAGGAGAGATCCAATGATCAGAGCACAGACAGACACACTCCAGCACCTATGGACATATTATGGGATTATTCTAAGAGTATTACAGGAACACAATCACCTACAGTAACAACTAAACCGCCATTGTTGGTCTGTCTAAACCCTTTTTTATAAGGATAATAACGTAGACTGGTCATTGTTGAGAACAACACTCCTGTGCAGATACGTGAATTAAAAGAAGGCGATTTTAATTTTTCACAACAGATTAACTGAGACAAAAATTATTGACAAAAATTACCTTATTTTTTTAATATCAAAGAAGACAATGCAGCTTCAGATAAGATTTTAAGCCTAAAACGTCAACCAATAGAATATTTAAAGGTATATGTAAGTTTTAACTATTTCCATCCCATCGTTAGCATTAACAGCTGTTTACTTATCAGACTAGCACACAAATAGCAAGATTCAGCACAAAGAACATGTATGAAGATGGACGATATAGCAAAAGTGAAGCCCAAACATCTCGGTCTCCCCCTGGTGGCCGGCTGCACTATAGGTCATAGACCCCCACGGGTTGTGTCGACCACGAAGGCGGAACCGAAATGAGACGGTCTGGCGTATTGTGACTTTCCCAGATTGATGTCACAGCTGTTGCCTAGCTACAGAGCTGAAGTACGACACAACGTAAAAGTTTTAATGTGCCTTGTTTTTTTTTATACGTGCACTGTTAGCTGTTCCGTTGATCATCTTGTCGCTTGCAGGCGCCATTACCTCGTCACTGAAGCCCAATGAACCCTGGGATAGGTTCGGTCGGGAAGGATCCACCCGTTGGAGCCTTCGTTTCTTGGGGATTGAAGGACACATTTGAAGGAGCGTTCGAAATGGGACAGTCAAGTCCGCTGTGACTTAATGGGTCTTTAAACGCAGCGTCCGATGGATGCGACCCCTGGACCGAGACGCAGCTCATAAGTTTGGGTTTTTTATTAGTTATTTGATGATGCGGCTCCGCTCTATGATCTCCACTGTGCAGATTCTGGCTCCAAATGGTGTCACGATCGCGAGACGGCAGCGCCCACGTCCATCCTGGGTCTGTGGTTGAAAAGCAACATCACTGCTGACTGTTGTTGTGCTTCTCTTCTGAAGTTAGCGTGCTAACCAGCTAGCCTGTCTCGTCACTTTTGCAATTACGAGTCGTTGTAGCATCCAGAAGTAGAACTGAAGAAGTGCTGCTTGGAGGCAGTAGTATCATGATCTCTTGTGTGAACAGTGGTTGAATCTCTCAGCCAGACACCATCACCACCACCTATTCCTGGAGAGAATCCACATTTGGCGGCAGAGAAAACTTACATTCAAGTAACTTAAATCCTTAATTCTTCAGAAAGTTTTTAAATCACTACACTTGGAGATGGACGGCTTGATTTCCTCATGACATGAGGTGAGATTCAGGAAAAACCTATAAAATATCCACCGTTGTAGAATGTAAACTTCCAAATAAGGGAGGTTTTAGGGGGAATCACAGCTGAGACACTGCACAGAAGTTCTGGCAGATAAATACATTCCTCTTTTTTTTTTTAAACATATACATTTCTGTATTTGCACAGTTTAAACAAACAGGATACAGCCTGATGTTTAATGGGCTTTGCAGGTGCTGGAAGGTGGATGTTTGAACTTTGAACTGAGCCAGTCTGGTTCCAGTTAGGCCGACCACCTCCTCACTTCAGCCCTGTAGTTAATGCACAGGCAGGAGATTAATCAATCCTCTCGTGTAACCCTCAGAAACAAAGTCCCCCATAAGGCAAAGTACTCAATTAAAATGTTTCAAAGAAAAGGGGGTTCAGAGTGTGTGAGGCAGAAGAATGAAGCTCCCCTGCCGGACTCACCGGTGGTTTGTGACCCGCCTCGGTCCCTTTGTTCAGAAAATAACTCTTTGTGAGTCGGTTTGAGATCATTTCTATAATTACGACCACTAATAGCAGTAAAGACTTCAGCGGTGCTTTCCTGTGTAATGGCTGTCAGATTTCCGCAGGCTCTTTGGTGATGAAAAAAGAAGTTCTAATAAAATCTGAGTGTAATGAAAGAGAAAAGGGAAAAAGCTTTCCAGGAAGGTGACACTGCTCATTTCTGGAGAGGAAACTGTAATTAATGTTACTACATGCAGATGTATTACGTACGGTGGCCAATTAGATTCAAGGCGGTTACTGGATTGGTCAAATGTCAGCGCTGTTTGGCCTTTACCCTCATGTTTAAGCTGCAAGTGTGTTGGGTGATAAAACCTGTAGGTTGCATTTGTGACATTGGCCCAGAAACAAGTCACAGCTATGAACAAACAACTGTCTGAGTATTTTTAACATCGTATCCCCTCACAGAATGACTCTTGTCTTGACTCGTGTGATGCACAGTCCATCCGAGGGGCAGCGGCAAAAATGAAAGGTTCAAGATTTTTTCGGGGAGTGTGCTTGTTTGTTTTCTTGCAGAGTGAGATGAAAAGATAAGAAGGGTTTGTTTTCTTGCAGACAGAGCTGGAGTCCGGCAATTAGCTTAGCTCACCATTAGGACTGGAAGCAGTTAGCCTGGCTAGCTTTTGATTCCAGTGTGGTGGAGCTATATTTAGAAGAACAACAGACCCAGAACTTTTTTGTAGAGCATTTAGGTTGGTAGTACATTTGCACTTGTGTGGGGGGGGAGCACTGTCATTAAAATGGCTTGTTCCTCTACAAATGCATTACCTACCAACTGTGTCATTGCACAAATTAAATATTGGTCAAAACCCACTTTCAGCGAGTAGTTTGCAGCGCGGAGGAGTTTCCTGAAGTAATGAAATGGAAACGGGAACTGTAACAAGTATAACACGATGAAAGGTTTTAATACTTCCTTTACATGGCTGCAGTCAGATGGCATCAGGTGGGACAAGGTGAGAGCTTTTGTCTGCATGTGTTGCAGGAATATTCTGGTTATTTCCCGGAGGCTGGAAGTGTAAACTCGGTTTGAATTGTAATTGCAAACATACCAAATGTTTCCTCATTCATTCTTTGCCGGGCGCTGGTTCCTCTCTGAACATATGAAGCGAGCCCCATTAAAAAAAGGGATCCGTTCCAAAGCTGGATTTTTGTTTTTTAGAATTTTATATCAGGTACAGAACCACAAAGTTTTGCTTTCACTTGCCAGATAACTGTTGGTCAGGGAATGAAGATATCGTGCCAAACTCATAACGATCCAGAAACAAGCGATCGAAATATCAACATCAAAAAGTTGGCTGTAATTGGGCTTTCTGTGTTTGATCCTGTTGTTTGGCTGTGGTGTTCTGAACTAACCTAAGTGTTTACATTGCAATAGCTCATTTGCTATATGTAATAAGTCATTATAATTATAGTGTATAGGTACAAGCACAAGTGTTTTTCCTGTTTAAGTTCCCCAGTTCGCTTCATCTCATCTCGGGCATCTGAGGAAGGTTTGTAGCTTCACCTCAGATCGTTTGGGTTTTAATCGCACTCTGTATATTTTGATTGTGTTCGAGAGAAGAGTGTTTTTGATCTGAACCTTCCACAAACTCTTTATTGTCTCTTTACCTGCTCATGTAGCTCTAAATTACCTGCACTGCACTGGCCATTGTCGTAACGTGAATTATATAAACAAGTTATCTCATGCTCCACACAGATGGTACCAATACATTTTCCTCCTCAGTGTTTTTTACAAGAGGTGGCAGAGTTCCAGCAGATGACAGCGGCTCTCAATTACACCAGAAATACGCTTCAGAATCAGGATTCAAGTCACTGCCAAGTCCCATAAATATAGTATTCTGCGTAAGTGACACTGGTGCGGGGGAATGCTGAAAAACAACTGGAGTTTCACATGACATGGTGATTAAGGGTGTCAGGACAATGATGTCATTTAAACACAGCAACTGTAAAAGTCCTAATGAGAACATGGCATAGTCAACTTGACATAGTCAAGCGCAAAAAGGAAAAACAATGATGAACTGCTTTGGGATGCAGTTTCTCTCGTGACCACTAGATGCTCTTTTCCTTTCACCTGTCCGCTCATCTCAGACACACGGACTGGGACACGTGGGAATCCACAAGTTTTCAATGCACTGCCGCCTACAGTTTGAAAGATTATTGGTTTGCAACGAGCAGGAACCAGTTTTCTTTTGACTGAAATCAATCAATACCAATTCCCCTCATGATCGGCGTGGGGTATCCCACATTCCATTGGTATCAACATTGTTGTCCAAACTTCAAACTTTTCCACACCTCAACAATCAAAAGCTTCTCTGTCAAGTCCAACCACAGTCACAGGATGTTGTGCCTTGCTCAAAGGCCCATCAGGCGATCATGGTGGAGTGATTATATTCAGATTTTATCATGCTGGACACAAGCTTTCTTCTCCAGCCTTGATTTTATTGTCATATCTTCATATCTAAGTCTTTAAGGGCGAATTTTGTAAGATTTTTATATGTAGCTAGTGGTGGAAAACAAAGCTTTTTCTGATCTGCTTCCACCAAAGTGAATATGCTAACCAGCTAGCCCCGTCACTTTCCAAAAGCGAGTCGCTGTTATGTCCAGTTAATTCTAACCGGAGCACGTATTACAACCTCTTGTCTTGTAAACCCAAAGATGGCCAAAGTTCTTGGAAAGAAAACTTTGCCACCGTGTGCTCCTGGTAAAACAAAACCACTTTCTGCTCCAGAGAAAACGTATAGGTGCCTTTAAATGAACTTCATCAATAGAGTTTGAAGTCCGGGTGGCTCCCCCTCGCCCAGGTGTGTGTACGAGCAGATGCAGTGAGGGTTAACCAAGCCAAGCTCTTGGAATGAGCAACCCCCAACACACACATGCAAACACCAACTCAGCATTAGCTCACAGGAATGTCACGCTGGGCACTTTTGTTGTGGGCCTTTTATGGTTTCTGAATTTTTACCAAAAGCAAAAGACGGCGCTCTATCAGGAGAGCCTGTGCATGCGATAAACACGTCCATGCTTCCATTCATGACGGAGCAACAGCTGCTGCCTCGGGACCAGATGGAAACCACAAAGGCTTTTCATCTGAAGAGATCCCTGGGTTGATTTCACCTGGGCGAGGGGGAGATGCTGAAAGGATTAGATGCAGACCTGGAACTAAGTTGCAGCTGCTAGCATCGGATAATTTTTTTAATGAAGTTATGGATATTTATTTCTGGTTAATGTGCACATGAAGGGCTTTGCTCTGAAATACTAAACAGTGTGAAGATGAAACTTCATATTTCAGTTTGACCCAAGTAGAGCACGAAGTCTGTTTGTGAAATTGACTTCAAACCACACGGACTTGAACCTGTCGTCATCACCTACGTGGGCATCCATCTACACATGACTTTGATTGTAGACGCGTTCGGATCTGATGACGTTGGACGGGGGAAAATGAATGAACTGGGTCACTGGGTTTGAACAGTGGTCCGAAGCACCTTTCACACCCGTATGGAAGAGTCTCTGCACCAAGAGACACACGGGAGTGAAAACGACCTTAATCTTACAATTTTCTGTTTCTGTGAGAGCAGGGATCATCCTAAAATCTCTGCCTCTTCGAAACAATATTATTGGAAAACGTTTGATTCAGTTTCTGCTTAACCATTAGAAGTAACAAAGTGTGGAGCCAAACGGCAAACGACTCTTTATTTAAGCCAGATTTGTTTGTTACAATTCAACATGTTAACATTCAGTGATAAAGTCAGTCAACACTTATACACAATACAAGTGTCCCAGATTAAAAAGTGACCCATCCCAGTATTTTCTGTTCTGGCCCAAAGATCACAAGAAGCTGGGCCATGTCTCCTCTTTCTCTTTTCTGGTGTGGTTAGGAAACATCCTGAGGATAACAGGAAGGTATGATAAACTGATTTTATGTATAAAACAGAGTTTCGGGAATAAGTCCCAGATTATCCCCGAATTCACTCTACTTTGTCTCTTGAGGTCTCGACGTGAGAATTTGAGGCTTGAGATTCACTTCCTACCTGCGAAAAAACAATGACGTCCCACCTTCTGAACGTGAGCTACTGTGTGTGTGTGTGCAAATCATCTGTGTTCATGCTGCGTGAAAGTCGGCGAGCTGAGGAGGCTCTTCCTGTTGGTTTCAGGTGACTGAGAACAGGCAGAGAGTGTGACACAATGAATCACTGATGGAATTAATTCCCGTGAAAGAGGGAAATGAGCTTTGACACCTGCAACTACTTTAAGCCGACGTTTCAAACTTTCACCTCCCTCAGAAGAGAAAAACTCAGAAAGGCCTCAGCATCGTCCTTTAAACCATAACGTCTTTTTTCTATATTTTATCTATATAAACAAATCCAAAGGTTCTGGTTCCCCTGCCTGTAGAAAACTGTTCGCTGAAGACGTGAATCATCAACCTGAAATGGTCGAGCGCTTCAGAACATCAGCTCAATTGTGACGCAAACTGCGAAACTTTGACCTCAAGCTTTTAAAGTAACATGGAGGAGAAAGTGCTTAAAGCGACCATGTGCTGAAGAGGATCATGGGATGTGAGTGAAGGTTCCAGAAGAGCCACTGATTAGACCTTCTCTCCTCAGTATTATCCATAAGCTTCTATCTAGTTTCTACCAAACACACAGAAGGTGATAGGGTCCACACAGAGGAAAGAGATGTTTCAATCACACGATGCTTGTTAGTGGGATGTGTTCAGTGTTGGTTCTGGATCAGACTCGTCCCCTTTATCAAAGTATCCAGTGGCTGTTCGGCTTTGCAGGGTGGTCCGGTAGTTAGACAGATTGTCCGCTCGTAAAAAAAAGGTCACAGGTTTGATCCCTGCCACAGCTAACGTGTCCATCACCCGCCATGTGTCCCTGAGCTACACACTGAGCTATTGTGTGCGGAGCTGGAGGATAAATCTCGGTCGTGGACAGAAGAGTCGTCTTGTGTTTTACAGCAACTCGCAGCTGTAACAGTCTGACATGTGATATGTAAGTTTGAGCCGAAACATCAAACGTGCGTCCTCCTGGCAGTAGATTCCCATCGTCCACAAAGTCCCCCTCAGATCAACTGCTCCATATCGCAGTGACACTCCGCCATCCTTAACGAAGGGCTTAAATCAAATCGTACACGCTTCCTGCCCATGCAGTACCTCCTGTTTAAAGTGAAACACTGACCCTGAGCAAAGTGTTGCCTGAATCCGCTGCCTTTTGTCATACGGCTGGTTATGGGTTCGTGTCAGCCGCACTTCTCAAAACGGAGACCACATGTGTCCATTTAATGCGAACCAGACGAGTGGATGGAAGCGGCCGCCGTCCAGCCGCCTGCCTCCTCCGACGCTGTGAAAAATGACCTTGGAGGGGGTTAGGCGACCTCACCAGGGGTTATTAGTGAGTTTGAGGGCATTTACCCTCGTTCTCTGTGTTTGGCGCGACCCCGGCTGACCCCTGGCAGGCCTCGCCACAACAACGAAAAAGGCCAAAGTGGTGAAGGCGGAAAGACGGGGGATCAAAACAGAGACAGAAATGTGTTCTGCTGCGGCTCCTTATCTTTGTTTCCCCCATATGCGTGTCATGCATCATCATCTTCTGCGGCCAAATAATGAGTTGTTTTGAGTTCGCGTCAGCAAATCTCCACTTGCTGCAGGTTTCTGATAAAATCCGAGTCGGATGTGGTGGGAATCTTTTGCGTTTCAAAGCATTTTTACTTCACATCAAACCTCAAGTGTGGCGACGTTAAGATAAACTATCTGCAGCTGATCCAGATATTTCACATTGTTTAGTTGAATTACTTTAAATTACTTCAGTTTTAAATGAAACGATAAAATAAGAACACAACCAGGAGATCAATCCATAATGAAAATAATTATTAGTTTCAGTCTTGTTTAAATGAGTTTAAAAATGAGCTGCACCTCAAGCAGCTACAACAGTAAAATGCTGCTTTGCACATGAATCCATGACAAATAATAATCTAATCATATTATGTATAATGGTGCAACAGGGATTATTTTCTGCAGTGCATACTTTTACTTGTGATACTTAAAGCATGTGAAGATTGATTGTGTTTCAGGGTCATATCAGTACTCAGAAGATCCATTCACCTTTCCATTCCATGATGATAATTTATTGGATTTATTGGACTGATTAATGAGGGTGAATATTTTCATCAGGGGTTGGTTGTGTGTCTGAAATGATAAACTCAAGGTGAAGTAGCACATGGGAGACAGGATAAGAAATCTAGATAAGGGATGGGTGGTTCTGTTTATGTGTCACGTGACAAGCAAAGTCGTTATGTTAAATTATATTAAAAGTCTTGAATATAGGTAATTAAAAACTACAGTGTTGTATTTCTTTGTTTTCATGCTTGATGATCTTCTGCTCTGTGATATTTGGACTCCGAGTAGTTGCATGAATATCTTAAAATGACACAAAGCCTCCTGCAGCTCTTCATCACAATGGTATTCCCGGGTGAGGTTTCAGGACACTGGAAAAACATTGAGTCAGCGCGTCTGATGAACTGACTCATTGACCTCTTCACATTTCATAACAGTTATTTTCTCGTCGCTCCACTTGGCTGCATTCCTGCTGCAGGTGAGAGAGTGTGTGTCTGTCAGTCTGTCTGTCTCACAAACACGTCTGTGTAAACACGACGATGTTTTTCTGCAGCAGGTTTGATTTCCACTGCACAGCTGCCGATGTGAACTGATGTGACCTGAGAGGAGGGATCTGGAACCCGCGGCCTTGACTGACCTCTGTCGCTGAGGAGCTGGAGCTGCAGCGACATGGAAACTCAGCCTCAACCAGACCACATGGAAGAAGTCTCCACCAGGGGTGGGATGTAACAAAGTACATTTACTTTGTTACTGTACTTAAGTACATTTTTCATTTTCAGGTACTTTTCACTTTTACTCCACGTATCAGCAAACATCTTTCTACTCCACTACATCTTTATAATGCATTACATTACATGTTCACGTTGTTTTTATATTGTTTTAGTAATCAGTAACAAGTGGGGAATTACTTCACTGATGCATTCAGAGTGTCTTGGAGAAAAGATCATTTTTATATACATATTATATATTATTACAATTGATAAAAGAGTGGAGCGATCCCTGGTAACCAACATAGCAATGTCTTTTATGAAAATATAATCCTATTTATATTATATTATATTATATTACATCACATTATATTACATTACATTACATTACATTAAATTACATTATTCATAAAGATTGGAACTTTACGAGCTGTCCTTGAAGGCAGCATTTTTTTTCCTTAGTTTGTATAAATTTATTTTTCTTCAGATTTTGTATGAAACCAGATTTTAAAAGTGCAGATAAACAACGTGAAGCCAGTAAATCTACAGGAAGGAGACAGAGACACAAACATGGCGTCTGGAAACAGAGGAAGGTGGTTTTACACAACTGCATCATATGGACGAAGAGTTGCAGAGGTGAGATTAAATTTCTCTTTTCAATACTCAGATTATAAATTATTTAATCCCTGAATATTATAGAAATATAGATGTGTGACAGTTTGGTGGAAATAAGTCTTTATAGGTGGTAGTTAGACATTTATCATGTGTTATCCAGAATGTAGAAGACACAGACATCACATGGTCATTGGCAGCATCTCTGTGGAGAGTTGATATAAATTAGACTCAGGGGGCATCCGGAATTGAACCAGAGACCTCTTGATCTGCAGTCAAATGCTCTACCACTGAGCTATACCCCCCGTTGTACAGTTTATAGTCAGACAGGATATATGACAGGTTAGGGTTATCACGCAGGTCTAAAACCTGCAGCAGGTGAACAAACTTCAGGTAAGAACATCTGACAAACTGATAAAAACCTCAGATGCAACAGACAGAGTTCTTCTGGCATTAATGTACATTAATGTGTAAGAAAGAAACACATGATGACGAGAAGAAGGCGACCCTGTTCTCCTCCTGTTGGTTTTATTTATGTTTCCTCAGACATTCATTGTGTGTTTATTGTCCAGTGTGTAGAAGACAGGAATATGGTTTGTGGCACTGAGTCTAAGTTGGCATAAGTGTTGCTCAGGGGGCATCCGGACTTGAACCAGAGACCTCTTGATCTGCAGTCAAATGCTCTACCACTGAGCTATACCCCCACATGTTCACCTCATGATCTGTGTCATTGTTCTTTACTCAGACAGGAACAGCCGTCGTGCAGCTCCTGGGTCACATGATGCCTGGCAGGGTCTGTTGGTTTTCCCACAATTCCCACCATGCTGCTCCTTTCCACCTGGGGGCAGCGTGGTGTCGTCATTTTACCAAACGTTGTGTCAAGCGCTGCATCCCAGAGAGGAGAGAGGATTCATCAGTTGTTGGTTAAGTTTGAAAAATACGAGAGGAACACAAGTTACCAGAGCTTTGTCACGAGACTGTAAATCAACGATGTGATGATTTACTGACTGTCGTTGGAGCCATGTCACGATGTAAGAAATGAACACATTTTGAGGTGAAAGAGGGAACTCTGTCTAACACTGATATATTCTCCTGTTCACTTCTTTCATCACATGCTTCATGAGACGGACGTTGTTTTATCCTTGGCAGCGTGTGGCTGTTGTGAGTTGGCATAAGTGTTGCTCAGGGGGCATCTGGATTTGAACCAGAGACCTCTTGATCTGCAGTCAAATGCTCTACCACTGAGCTATACCCCCCCGCCCCATGTTCAGTGCATATGAGAGAAATGATACTGTAGGATATACAGACAGGACATGAGAGGTGAAGGTTATCACACAGGTCTAAAACCTGCAGCAGGTGAACAAACTTCAGGTGAGGACATGTGCCGCAGCAGCAGAACTAAAACACAGAGGCTTTAGGTTTCTTCTTTATCCTTTTTCATTTTTTATTGGACCTTGGTTGCAGGACGGGTCGATAAAGATCTTACCACTTCAACTGTCACGGTCAATGCTTTTGACCAAAGAATTTCCCGTATAATGTAGATTTTTAAAGCAACAGATTAATGTTTCAATCAGTTTCCACTGGATACTTCCTCATCTCCAGCTGATGAGTTCTGCACCTGTCCAACAAAAAGATGGAACTGTCTTTACCGGGTTTCAAT
Source organism: Hippoglossus hippoglossus (assembly GCF_009819705.1). Lineage (NCBI taxonomy): Eukaryota > Metazoa > Chordata > Actinopteri > Pleuronectiformes > Pleuronectidae > Hippoglossus > Hippoglossus hippoglossus. The sequence continues at coordinate 3,224,661 of NC_047159.1, read as the reverse complement.
GTTGTTTCTCTCCTTCTTCAGATGCTGAAGCAACGGAGCCTGAGCAGTCAGGAGGTGATGGTGGAGCTAAAGGACCAGAGGATCAGCTTCCAAACCCTGCAGGCCAGGATCGAGGCTCTAAGGTAAAGGCGTCTCCACACGTAAGCTCAGGTTCATTGCTGTGTCAGGTATGTCCCCCCCCCCCCTACACTAGTGCTTATATTGTTATGGTTTGTTCAGAGCGGGCTGGGTCTCAGCGGCTGTGGAGTACCACAAAAAAAAGACCCTGGTGGATCAGCTGGGAATGGAGCTACTGCAGGAGATGAGCAGGCAGCTGGAGAACGACAACCAGGAAGCAGGCATCATCCTGAAGGCAAGTCTGGACCGTCGGTAATGTGTTATTAATGTTATTTAGTATTAACGTACATTAATGTGTAAGAAAGAAACACAT
>NC_047159.1:2821731-2919231 GCF_009819705.1 Hippoglossus hippoglossus | reverse complement strand
TTGAGAGGACGATGGCTCACAGAGCCGAACCCAGAGGTTAACTGTGTATAACAGTTTATAAAGCAGCTACTTTAACTTTGTGCCGCCCGTGTTTAAAGTTAATCCTTGGCTGGGAATGTGCAACCTGAGTCTGGTCAGTAGCCAGGGTGCATGTTAGATGGAGTGCCAGCCCGTAATCCTGCCAACAGCACATCGGCCTTTCCCCCTTCTCCTCTGTGTGGCGGCTCTGAGGTTTCAGGAAACATTACCCAGCTGCTATTTCTCGGAGCAGGATTTCAGTTGTGTTGCAGCGTTCGGCTCGCGCAGCTGCCCCCCCCCCAAACCAAAATCTGGTTACAGATTCATAAGATCCGCTGCACGAAATCAGAGGCGTCAAAATGGGTCAGAAATCATTTGTTAATATTTTAGCCGAGTGGCATTTTTTCCCACGTTGCTGTGCGGTGGAACGCAGTGATTCAGAAACTTGCTCAGCCTTGAATCCCTGGTCGACCACTGCATTACTGTTACACGACTTTCAACATGCCTGAGTGGAGAATTATCAAAAGCTGCGTTCATGTGCATTTGACTGCGAGGGCCAACTCCCCTTAACGCAGCTTCAGTGGGTAAAACAAAAGCCTGCTCCCAAAGCCACCTACCTATATGAATGATTTACCTTTTGTTTTGTTAAGCTGAAGCCGTTGTTGTGTTCCCGGAGCCGCAGATCGCCGGCTGCCAACATGTCGGGTGTGGGAGGTGAAACACGTGAGACCACACGGTGCGACTCGGCTGCTGGGAGCAGGAGCCGCAAACTGGGAGCTGGTTCTTTGGACTTGTAAAGCAGGTCGACGGTTGTACAACACGGCTTCAACATCAAGTCTTTTCAGAGGAATGTAAATGAGTTTTGTCAGAACCCCCCCGAAAACTAGATAATGAATGAGGCAGCTTCTGCAAAAACGTGCAAAACAAAAGAAAACAACCCTCTCAGATTGGATGCATTATGTATCACCACAGGCCTGTGAGAGGAAATACAAGATTTACCTTCTGTACTTTCTCTTCCCCTCTTCCACTTTTTTGTTTCCTCCTGCAGCACAGCCATCGCATAAAAATAGTTTGATGATACACACCTCTACGCTATCAAGCATATGTTTCTGAGCTAAATTGCTGAATTAATCATCTCCTCAAACATATCGTCGCCTCGCTCCTGAGGTATATTCACGCGGCGGCTCGGTCTCACACAACAGGCTTTTTTATTTTTCCATTTGTGACCGTGTGGCCTCGGCGCTGATTTCCCGCTTCGTGGCGGACCCCGGCTCTTTGGGCCGCCTGCCTGATGATCCAGAACCCATTACGTGCTCGATGCTGATATTTGGATGCAGGAGCGATAGCGGGCGAGCGGCAGACAGCTGGATTTATGGGCACTGGGAGGCAAACGATCAGCCAGTCATTTGTCATCTCTCACCAGCAGGGCCTCTAATTGGACTGGAGGCTTGGTGGGAGAGCTGAATCAATGGGCTAAGTCACAACTTTTAAACTCAGCCTTTCCCTCCAGACGAATGTGTGCGGCTTTTAACACAACAATGCTGAACCCACACAGCGTCCTGCTTTCCATGCGGACTCCTCGGCTGCTAAATGAGCTCGTGCTGGTCAGATGATTGATAACACACCGGAGGATCGTGGTAGTCGAGGCACCGGGAGTCGCATCCTCACTCTTTGAATATTTGCTCTGAATATTTGCCAGCGCATTGATTAAATCAGGCTTTTTGGCCCGAGCGCGTGACACTCCTTCAGCCGGGCGGCTCCGTAACCTCGCTTGTTTTCACAGCTTGCCTCGCGAGGAATTAGCATATAATCACTCGGCCGGCATTGAAGGAAGTTGCGGGGCAAAGCAATTAAACGGCGGCAAATGAATACATTTGAATTCATTTGGGAGAAAGGGAGCGGCACAGCTGCCCTCTCCGAAAATTGGAAACGTTAACACCCCCGGTCGTACAGGAGCCTCAGAGTGATGAGGAGGCAGCGGTAATGAGAGAGTGGACGAGCTATGTGAAGTAACTTGTTTGTGTTTTGTCAGGTCAGCGCTGTGCTGTGGCTCAGGATTATAATATATCTAAAAATATGAAACAGGAAGTCGTGCTGCATTTCTCCTCTGCTCGTTCTTTTGTTATCAAGAATACATCAAAGAGCTTTCCTCAGGCGTCCTTTGTTCTCGTGGTTACAACTTTCTTTCTTTCAGTTTCAGTAACGTAATTTATGCTTTTATTAGAACTAAGGGACCTTTCACACCGACCTCTTTTTAGTCCAGGGTCCAGCTTGTTTGCAGAGTGAATATTTTTTCTCCCAGATAGTTCAGACTTTCAGACCAATCACAGGAAGTAGAGACGTCATTAAACAGTAGAAGAAGAAGTAAAAGCGGAGGAAGCAGCTGCAGCTCTTCACCTCCGGGCGATATACTGTTTGAATGATGAGGACGTTCATTAGGTGCATTTGAAGTAGTGTGGAATCCTGCACCTGAAGTTAGGCTGATGCTGATAGTAGTACCACGATGATATCACCATGGCAACAGAATGAACAGCTTTCATTCGTTTTCTCAAACTGATGAAGAAATGTGAAATATTATTAAATCACATCTCAAAAACCTTTTGATTTACGTTTACGACAGAAAACTCAGAGTTCTAGATATTTTTCCAGATGTGCTGCTCAGAACTTCCAGGTGTTATTCTGTGACAAAATGTTAAAACTCCTCTGGTTGGTGAGCTGCTCCTCCACTGAGCTGCTCCTCCACTGAGCTGCTCCTCCTCTGAGCTGCTCCTCCACTGAGCTGCTCCTCCACTGAGCTGCTCCTCCTCTGAGCTGCTCCTCCACTGAGCTGCTCCTCCTGACTCTTTCTGATGCCGTCACATCGTTCTAATGTTCAGAGACCCTCAGAGAAAACGAGTGGGAACGGTTTGAAAGAGCACAACGAGGTGAGCTGCCCTGTAATTGAAAACCTAACCTGTCCCTCTGCAACACTGCGTCCTGGTTGACAGTGTTTCCTGCAGCTGTGGACTCTGGTCTCTGAACCCCCCCCCCCCCAAAAGCATCACTGAGTCATTATAAACATGGAAAACAACCAAAAGTGAAGCCAAAACATCTTAATGGCCCCCTGGTGGCCGCCTGCAGTATGGATCCTAAACTCCAGCCCCTCCACGTTAATTGATAGGACATGGACCAAACTAAAAAGTCAAAATAATTTTTCTTTTCACACTGTTTCTGATAAGTTTGGTCTTAACGAGTTATCTGATGTTATAGAAATGGAACAAAACATCGTGGCTGACTCGCGATTGGTCGAGCACTCGTCACAAGCTCAGCTTTCATATTCTTAATATTTGAACTTCCTTTTTGTACGATGGGAGGACGTAGGGACTCAAGGATGAACGCTAATGCTTGCGTTAGCGTGAGCGTGTACATGTAACCGCGATGTGCATGTGAGCCTTTCAAGCAGCTCTGTCAGGCTCCATTCATGTTTATGCCACATTTTAAACTATTAAAAAGTTGTTATTTCCCAAAGTGACTCGTAAAGTGTGAATAAAAGTTGGTTTTCTGTCGGACATTCAGTTTTTAAACGTTGTTTTGACGTGTCAGGTGATGTCGAACACTGCTGTTAATGTATCGGCTCAAATTGATTTGTGGTCGAATCACCCAGCTCCACTTGTTCCCTGCTACCGTTTTGAAACCTGACCCAGTTCCAGGCTGTTGTTAGAAGACGAAACACACACGTACACAGCCTCGGCGTGAGCAGGTTGATCGCCTGTAAACGTAAAGCTGTGTTGACAGCACCGGTTTCCCCCCCCCTCGTGGAGAAGCTCGAGTGCTTTCGCAGCCGCGCGGAGCAGCAGAGCTTTTTTGGCCCCGGTAAGCCATCACGGTCCCAGATTGAATTTGCCTCGGTAATAGCTTTAGTTTCTATCGGCTCCGAGCCCAATTTCAGCCCAATTACGTTGTGCTTGCCTGGCGGGCTGCCTTTCTTCACACGTCCTGCACGCAGAGAGCACAACTAGTGCAACTGACACCTCCACGAAACTGAGCCCTGTTAATGCTCCACTCCTGACTTTTGTCCTCAATTGGATTTTAATTGAATCTGCTACTTTAACCAGTGTAGGGGCCACAGAGTCCTCACCCCCCCGTCCTGTATTTATCTATTTATTGTTCCAGAGAGAATGGACTCTGAGATGCCGCCTGTGTTTTTTCTATATTTTATTTCCATTAACTCAGAGACGCCTCCCAGTGTGACCACAGTGTCCTGATGTTGTCTGCTGAACTATAATGGAGGTTAAAGCTGCACTTCTCATCACTGAACTGATAAGAACACACACACACACACACACACACACACACACACACACACACACACACACACACACACACACACACACACACACAGTACAGTACAGTATAATGAAAGAGAAGGTCACAAACAGTATCCCTGTTAGTGGTTCTCAGAGGAAATTAAATCATGAATCAAATCAATTAATTCTTAAGTGAATTAACTGAACGGTTGATATGTTGATATGGGTCAAATGTTTCAGTCACATTTTAAGCAGAAATTAAATTTCTTTGGTTTGAAAATTAAAAAATGTAACAAACCCTTTTCAAAGCTTTGTTTACAAAACTGTTCATTGATAAAATAGATAAAATAGAATGTTTTAATCCATTGAGGTGATTTTAGAGCTTTTATGTTGGTCTTATATTTTCAGCAAAATTGCATCAAGTAATCAACAGACCTTGACCTTGAACTTTTCTTGAAAACAAAGTTTTGTACATACTTGGTCCCTGACATAAAGAATTTACATATATTCAGTACAGTTAATTAGATTTCCTTAGACTAATCCACAACCTATGGCTGTTTCTTTCACTTCAATATTCACATTATTCAAGAAAATCCCTCGAGATTAACAAAGTCTAATCTTATTATTCAGACATGTCTGGGATTCAAACCGACAACCTCACCAGCCAAAGCCCCACTAGCAGTCTCTACTCTCTCTGAAAGTTATGGATCTATTTTTTCTTTATGAAACTGGAGACGTGCGGCCGTGCTGGCTGAGGCGGTTCAGTCCTAAATCACATCTGGGCCTTGATATCTTTCTCCGGGGGGCGAATGAAATCAGCCCTCGACTCCTCGGGACGTTTAATCAACGAGTCCTGCAGGTGCGGGTCTCAGCGGGTGGGTGGGGGGGGGGGGGGGCGATCTCAGTGGGAGGAGGGGATGCTGCTCTGACGAGGGGACCCGTCAGAGCAGCATGAGAGGGGAGAGGTCAGGCAATAGCTGGTCCAGATTCCACGGGGGAATCCACGTTCCCTCGCCACGGACTCCAGGTCAAACCCATTTCGGCCCGCGGTGCATTCAGGAGGTAAACAGGACGAGGCTTTGGAATTGGGTGCAGCCTCCCCGACCCCCCGGAGACCGGCGCCTAAATGGACTCGCCGCCCAAACCAGTCCGACCTGCAGCCACTTATAGAGCTAGCTGCTGCGCTAATTTTACACGCCTCTATAAAAGAAAGCCACAGGGCCATAACAGGAAACTCCTTTCTGAGGGCATACCTGCATTCACCCCCCCCCCCCGACCTCTTTACCTAATTTAAACCGAAGCAATCAACGTCTTTCATCACGTTACGTTCTTGTTTTACAAATATCCAAATATACACAAGTTATTAATATGAACACAACCACACACACACACACACACATGCAGGGATTCAGTGTAACACACAGTCGTACATGTGCAAAGATTGATTGTGAAAGGGGGCAGATGTACATTTTGACTTCTTCATTTAAAATTCAATTATTTTTCATATAATTGTTTAGATGTATATCTTAAATTTAAACATAAAACAAAAGTCCTTAGAGACTCATAATGAATCCGTACGTTATAATTGGTTTTATTGATTGATGTCATTGATTGATTATTGATTTCAAAAGGTTGAAAAATACTGTCGATGTTCGTAGAAAGGTTCGAGTGCTGCGGCTTTTTGAATTAGAGATGCTACCTTTGTGGTTTGGGGGCGGCTGCGGCTCGGGGGTAGAGAGGGTCATCCACCAGAAGGTCTGTGGTTCGAGCCCGGCTGCTCCAGTGTCCTTTGGCAAGAGCCTGAACCACAGATCCTGAGCAGTGTGTGATAAGAGCAGTACAGAGTAGTGCTGTGTGAATGTAGCTCGTACTGTAAAGTGCTTCTGAGTGGTTGTTAAGTCCAGAAAGGCTCTTTGTAGACACAGTCCATTTAGCATCCAGTGTTTGTACTCTCTCCTGTTATTGAAGAGCTGTTACAGTTTCTTCTACTTTTTTCTTTTTCAACTTTCTGAATCAGTCGTCTGTGGCCTCTGCTTGAACAGATCTTCGATGGAATCTAATATCAGCCACTTTCACGATGGAGAGAATCACTGATTAGCCTGGAGTTCCACTGTTCTGCTCCAACATTTCCCATTTATGCTTTTGCTTTGAACCTCGTCTCGAGCCATCAGATAACGGAGGGGACTGTCGCCCCTCTTGGGAGATCGGTTGGTACGGTGCCCCCCCACGCCCCTTCCCCCCCGCTCTAATGTGCGATGTCACATTTATGGATTCTCTGGAAGTTGTAATGGAAGTTCAGGAAAGGCCACGGGGGCAGATATCTGCGAACAGAGACTGGGACACTCGGCGTGACGAACTCCCTCTGTCCCGGGAATTGCTCTTTGCCGCCAGATCTCATTACCTGAGCGATGGTTCTGATCCCTGTGACGGTGTAAACGCCGCTCTGATCGAGTGCTGCTGTGAATCGGACAGAAACCCAGAGTGTGTTCTGTCCTTTCTGTGTCTGTACTTTTAGATGTGACTCAATCGGAGCCGTGGTTGTGTGTCCTTGTTTAAATGCATCGAGTGCGACAGCTGAGGCTTAAACCTGCGCCGGAGCCTCCTCTGGGCGTTCACTGCCCTCGAGGTGAAACACTTTCAATCCAACCCTGTTTGCATCTTGTCTCTGACTCTGAATTATGTTTGATTGCCCTGATTTGGGGGGGGGGGACTAACTGTCCTGTGTTCCTGACACCGCTGACCTTTGTTCCCATCAGGTTGTATTTGACTAAAGGCTTTGAGCTGTTTTCTGTATTCTGCAGCAGTTTCAGAGTAATCAGACTGTTTGTGGTTCACTTACATTGTTTAAACATTATCACTGAACATCTGTACTGATTTGTTGACCCTGTCCCTTCTGTTACCTCTGATTATAAATGGTACCTGCTCACCGTTATTATCCGTTGTTATTTCACTTTCAGGGACCAGACACATTTGTTTTCCGGGGGGGGGGGGGGGGGGGAGTGTTTCACTGTGCACAAACACGAGGTAGCCAAGTTTGAACTCAAATAAAGCATCTGATCAAACAGTGGAAAAAATACTTTTCATAACTGAAAGAAAAAAACGAGAAGCAGGATTCTTAATTAGCTTAGCTTAGCACAGATCCTGGCAGAAAAAAACACTTTCTGCTTATTTAATTAGTTCATGGTTGTTTTGGAAGCTCGGTACTGAAACTGTTCTCTGGACGGCTTCCTGGAAACCTAAAGCAGCTGTTGTGTATTCAGACATGAGCGTTGTGTAGATCTTCATAAATCTTTGGTAACTAGAGACGTTTAAAGTGTATAACTATATAATTTGGATTATTCACTTGATTTGGGAATAGACTCAGATTTAAAGAGGTTAATTTTGTATTTGTTGTATCTGTTGTGACTTTTGTCTTGTGCTTTGTTCCTCAGATTGTGTGTCAGTGTTTAATGTCGCAGCTTGAACCAAAGACCTCTTGAGAAAACATCCGCCTTCCAGTTCACAACCCCCCTTAAGTTTCTCCTGAATGTCGCCACTCAGCTCCAACGTTAATGTCGCGTGCACAAATTGCCTGTGACATGTTTTCCCTTTCGTAAAAAACTCATTACACATCTGGCCACCGCTGCGCAGAGAATACTCACCCACTAACACACGATTAAACCCACTTGACGGACACATAAATGGCTTAAACCACATTATGGGGAACATATCAACTCACACGTTCTCTGCAGGAGACGCCGTTCCCCTCAGTTGGCTGCTCTGCATAATTAGATTCTCATGCCGTGATGGCGTTCCCCCTTTTCTGTCTGTGTCTCTCCACGTGCCCCGTAGCTACGCCCACCTCTCACTGCATGACTTTCTTATGTGCTCTAATTCGATTACGACGAGGAATCATAAACAGGAAGATTACGAACGGTTCTCAATCTTCAGATTTCTACTTCAGAGTTTTGAGCAGCAAAGAGACAGTGCAGGAGAATCAGTAAAGTGTTTTAAACCAAAGATGCATTTCCTGCTCAACCTCGACTTGCCATGCTACCTACTGTTTCTCCCATTGGAACCAGTCTGATCTTATCTCGTTTCTTCACCCTGCTTTGCCATATTTGCAGATCTTATCACTTTTACTAAGAAGTAATTGAGCTTTGGTTGACAGCTACACTGGCTCCTAATTGACAGAGAACTGCTCCAGTTCCCAGTTTGTGATGTGTTATTCCCGCTTGGGGGGATTTTCTCAGGCAGGCCAGGATCTAAGGCTGCGTTTGACGCGCTATTGTCAACAAATCGTAATTACGAGTGTGACTTGAAATTCACGTCAAACATCACAAACCTCCTGCGAGACATGTTGTTTTTCTAATTAATGAAACAGAGGAAACCGCGTTGGAAGGAAAACCTGGTTGAATATGAGCCTGAAATGTTACAGTCACTATCTGTAGAGTTGTTTTTTAAAGATTGAACTGCGTCTTTGTTATGTGAATGTTTATGGTTTTTTCTTGCTGATGAACGAGACACTCCTGGTGCAGTTGATGAGTTGTCTCAGAATATAATCCGAGTGTCCATTAGTTGGAGCTGGTATTGGATGATATGAAATCAACCCACTGTATTCAGCTCCTGGCTGCAGAACCAGGACGGCACATCCAGCCACACAGACACAAATCCAAATATTCTGTGATTCCTTCCCCTGTAAATCGTCTCGAGTGCTGAAGTAGGTGTTGTGACCCGAGGCGGAAGTTTCCCGTCCATAAAGACGTCTGTTTTTTAGTTTCTGTCTCCAAAGAAGCGAAGTCTCTCCACATGTGCGACGGTCGCCTCCGGCCGTGAGGTGTCCACTCTCTGAGCACGGCTGTATATTCCCGTCATGAGAGGGTTATTAATCATCCGGCTAAATCAGATCTATGGACTGTAGGGTGATATATCTGAGTATATGCAGGCACCGGGGTATTGATTTAACTCTGGCTTTAAGCTAGCCATAAGACACTGTCAGCTCAGCGTTATGAGCTATTGACAAATATCCAGTGGTGAAATATGCAGCCGTGTGGCAAAAGGTGATCTCATGCCTTTCTGCCCCTTTTTCCCGCCTCACCTCATTGTCTTGTTGGCCGCGGCGCTCGAGGCTCTTAATCAACGCTGAAGCAGTTTCACCCGCAGCAAATAAACCTGCTGTGTTTTACAACCTTACGTTTAGAGGCTGGTAAGAGTTCAAAGTGTGAAATGATTTTCTCGTAGTCCAGCTCCCGTTTTTCTAAACTCCTGCAGTAAAACCTCAGCCGGCCTATCACGGAGCTCACAGAGCGTGTAATACAGAAATGCTGCGATGGAAACAATTCCTCTGGATGTGATTCCAACACGGTGTAGTTCTTCGTCCGTCAAGTCGTCTGTCTGTGTTCTGTTATCACGTGTTAAACTGTGGTTACTGCTCCAGTTTGAAGCCTCGGGCTTTTGCCTCCATCCAAGCGTGCATCAAAAATTCACTTTGGAAAGTTAAACATCAGAAGGAAATAATTTTGTAAATCAAAATGAGGAACATTTAACCAACTAGTAACCACAGCATGAGATTAATCTCCAGGATTATGAGGAAAAATACATTTTTGCTTATTTAACACTTTATGTCTCTGAACAGTTCACGAGGTTAATATTTAAACTGCTGTTATGAGTATGAAACAGACTGTTTACTATCCGTGTCTCAACAGAAAGATGATGTTAGGAAACCATTATGGCGAGTGAGAGAGTGTGAGAGTGAATCATCTGTTTGTCTAATGTCTCGTGTCTGTTTTGATTTTTTTACAGAACAACACATCCTGGAGTCCACAGTCCTGTCAGGAGTGCACCTGCTTCGGTGACGTGTCCATCTGCAAACCCACCCACTGCCCGAACCCCCAGTGTGACTTCCAGAAGGTGAGTCAGAGCGGGGGGGGGGGGGTTCACACACCTGCTGTCAACGCTACTCGTTAAGTAGAACTCGTCAAACTGAGAACTTTGAAAACGCTGCTCCCACGGTTTAGTTTGAAAACCCTTGTGTTGACGGGCAGAAACAGACGATTGGAAACAACTTCACAGTCACCTGCTTTTGCTTCAGTATTAAATAAGTCAGCAACCAGAGACTGGAAACTGGCGTAGCTTAGCAACAGGGCGGAAATTTTGCTAAACTGGCTAACGTAACATTTTAACATGTGATTTACTCTTCATTTAATCTGTAGCAAGTACATAAAGTATTTATTGGATGAGCCTGTGGCTTTGAAGTTAGCATACAGACTTGAGTGGTTTTGATCTTCTTACCTAAAGCTTGGGAAAAAATCTTATCAAACAGTATGATTTTATCTATTCACTTTGTGACTAGAACATTTATGGGGACAGGGATAAGTTTTAATTTCTCGCATCGGAGTGTAACATTGTTTTGATGTTTTTTGGCCACTCTACTCTGGAGCTTTCACCTCGTCGTCAGTCCAACAAATCCCTGCTCTTACTTTTTACCATCGCTGCTCCTCGTTCGTGGGATTTTCTGTAACTAAGCAACCAACTGCAGGACAAACAATCTACTTCCTATGACCAGTGAACGTGAACGGCCATGTGATGTGTTTTCAGGTGTGTTCGTATAGATGGAGCTTGTTTTTGCTTTAAAAAACGTACGTATATTCCTCCGAAGCGTGTATATCTGCTTTTAAGATCTTCTCTCAGAGCCAAACCTCCGACAGACTGAAAGTTTGGAGTTCAGCTGCGCTCATGTTTTGTCTGGTGAAGGTTTCAGACGCTTTCAGGATCTGAATGTTCAGATCCTTGTTTTTGTGATATTTTAATCTCGCTCTCACTTCTCTTCAAGGGCCCATTTAATCGCTCGTCTTTGTGATTTGGCCTTTCACCCCCCAAAAAAAACAACCAATGAGCTCACTACGATGCCGTCAAGTCTGACGATTGCACCTTTTAATTTGCCACAATGGCAACAGAAAGGAGAGTGTTAGTTCCAGACTACTTCTTTTGGCCCATTTGGATTCACAGGGACACGTTTTCAGAACTTCTTTTCACTCCATCTATCCGCCCGATCCTCCCCGTTCTTCTTCTTAAATGGGATTTAAAAGTGGAGCCTGCGGTGACGCCATCGAATCCAATCACAACCCTGAGCTAAGGCAACAATCAACGTCTAATGAATTCCACTCTGGTGTCTTGCAATCCATTGTTAATTAAAAATTAGTCCTTGTGTGCTCCCTCCTTTTATAAAAGCTCTTAAAGTGTGAGTCCCTGTCATCTATACACTGAGATAAAACTCTATCAGGGTCTTTATCATCTGTCCGGCCCTGATTCAACGGCTTTCTTTTGAAATCCGCTGCCGTTATCTACGAGCTTACTTCTCCTTGTTTCCCCTCATCTACCTCCCCTCGTCAGCTTTTCTTTAATCCACCTTAACATTTCAACAAAAGTGTCTGTAACAAGCTGCACTCTGGGTTCATCGTCTAGTGTCGAGAAATAAAGAGTAAGGCTTTAATGACGATTCCTTCAATATGTCCATTATCTTCGGGATCGTCTGTGAAATATGGAAAAACAACTGAAAACTGAAGAGAGCGAGAGGTGGCGTCTTTTAACTGCTCATTTTGTTTGACAGTCAAAAATCACAAATGACTCCAAACGATCCTTAAAATCCTTAAACCTGAGATATAGTAGATGGATTTTAAAAATGACTAAAGCTGTGCGTCAATTTCTCCACTCATTGCTTTACTTACTAACTGTTCAGGTTCCTGAGTCTCAAGAAGCAAACAGCTTCTACGTGTTGATGTATATCTTTGCCTTTTCAATTTCTCTCTTTGCATTTTTCAGTGATAATCTGGAATTTTGATTCCTGTGTCATTAATTATTTAAGACATTAGTTGTTCCAAACCAGAAATGGCTCCTCAGGAATGACATGTTGTCGTTTACAGTGAGTTTTAAAGGACACGTGATGTTTTTCAGTGTTTCTTTCCTGTAGTGTTCACATTTTTTTGTGAATGTAAAAGTTCTGCAAAGTAAAAAAGCCCAAAGTCTATGGTATAAAGAATATGAGCAGAATGTGTCTCCCATAAAACAGTAGAATTACATTAAACACAGGAGATTAACCTGAGAAATTAACAGCAAAAATGTATTAAAAAACAATGTCTTGCTGTATTATATAACTGACGTGATGGATTCTATAACACGTGAAACTCTGCTCCACAAATGAAAGGATGTTTACACCTCAGGTGTCTCTGTAGATTCTGATTCTCTTTACTTTATGCCCAGGCAGGAGAATTGGCTCGCGAACCCTCAGATTTACTGTTTACAGTTTCAGAAAAAGCACCAGACACCAACTATTTTAATTTAGCTGCAGAAGCAACGGCATTATTAGAAAACCTTGAGCCGTACCCGTGTAGCTGTGCAGCAAAACCAGTGATAAATAAACCAGAGCCCGAATCATCTCTCTTTATTTGTTGCAGTCAAATCTGAAAATTGGATCAAATTCTTGTACAGACATATTTTTTGTGATTACGTCTGAGGCAGCGGAGGAACTGAAGTAAAAAGATCAAATGTTCAGAAACACATGAGAACACGAGCCTAAACATTTTGTCATCATTATTTATGGATGTTGCGATAGATGCATTTTCTGAGATGGTGTCAAAATTCAGCCGTTCATCTTATTGTCAATTTGACAACATTACAATAATATCTAACAAACAAGTTTAACACACAAAAAAAAAAACTTTTCCTAAATCTTTTTATCGGGCCATTAAGCAGCAGAGGTTCTCGTTGGAGTTAAGTAAATTACTGGGTTGGAAAAACCTGAAAATTTTAGTTGACTTGATTTCAAGTTGTATTAATGCAAACTGCTGATTGGAAAACAATCTGATAGTCAAGTAGAGCCAGTTGTGTTAATATATATTTAATTAATATTAAAAACACAGTGTAAATTTTATATTTTTATGAGTTATTGGTGATAAATGACGATATATACAATATAAACTCTTCCTGTTTATTGATATGAACCATGGCTGCCGCAGCCTTCACTCCATGTTGTTTCCCACATTTGTTATTCATTCTTATTCATCCTGCCGACATGTAATTTGTCTCCTGCTGCTGATTCGTTGTTTCCAGGTTTTTTGTTGTTTCTCTTATCGGTTCACACAAGACATTCACAGAAGCTGATTGGAGGTTGTTTTTCGTTCGCCTCTCGTTCCTCTTTCTCCATTTTCTTCGATTCCAAATCATTTGTATTCACGAATAAACATCTGAACCGTTCCTCGGCTCTGCCTCTCGCCCTCTGCGCTCTCCCGTCTGCTTCCTGCCACACATTCCACCTCAATTAGGGCAAATAGGTAGCGTGGCTGCGTGTTGAATCTGTGTTGTAATATGTATTGTAATGCCTCCGCCTGCCTCCGCTCTGTATTCTACACGCCATGCTGGACCGATAGTCTTCATATTCTCATTTCCATTTGGGTGCTTGTGTCACATGTCGGTCAATTTCCATGGAAATAAGACTGTAATCGTCAAGGTTCTGTATTCATGCTGGTTGCAGGGAAACACATCCACTTTCTTTTTATGCCCCGGGGGCCTTTGTGTGTATCTTGCTCGTGCTCAGTGTGTATTTGTGTGTTTGTGTTTTCCATAGGGCGAGCTTTTGAGATTCCCTGCCAACAAGTGCTGTCCGGAGTGCATCTCCTCGTCCCAGGGCTCCTGCCAGCACGAGGGAATCGTCTATCAAGTAAGTGAATCTCTGTGTTTCCTGCAGCCTTTACAATAAATCATTACATTTTATCATGCACACAGATAGATGCACTGTATGTGGATCTATTTAAAAACACAGTTTATGGCCCTGGATTGTGTTTTTTTAATGACAGCCCCGCAACAATATTTCAGATATTTCATTGGCATCAGTTTCTGTGCCTGTTCCATCAGGACGATGCCTCCAAGAAATGGTTTTCCTAGTTTGCCGTGCAAGCTCTTGACATCCCGGCACAGAGCGCTGACCTTGAGGCCTTTAGGATGGAGAGGACATGCTGAACATGAACCAGAATGACGACTGTAATGGCAACACATCCTGCCGATTATTACATTTCATCACTGAGTGGTCACACGTACGTGGAAGTATCATCGAATCTTCGCCTGCCTTTCATTTCCAATCTGTGGGAGCGAGGAGGCAAATGGATTATTCATGTGCAGTTAGAGTTTGGTGAAATTAGACCTGGCGACTGTGCCTGAGGCTGCACCATAGACTCCCACTGTCCAGAAATGAAGCCAAAATATCCTGGATACCAACGCGGCAATGTTGCGTCATTGACACCACATGGAACCGGAGTTTACTCAGCAGCGACCGGGGGATGGAGCCGCAATATTAAACCAATAACAACCGGTCGCAGTTGGTCAATAGTGTCGTTTTCTCCCATTTTTCTATCATCAAAAACTAAAAACTCGTCTATTTTCACATTTCAGTTTGGTCCAAGTCCCATTCGCTTACATGGAGGAGGCGGGGTTTATGACCCGTCCAGCCGAGATGACTTGGCTTCACTTTTCGGGAGCTGTTATGTCCTCCGTCTATGAGCTATATTCATCTCTTTATTTATAAAATTATTTGAATGTGCTACTTGATTCTTGATAATTGAATAATATCTGGAGAGAAATCCTGGATTGTTCACATGTTTTCAATCCATTGTTCATGTTTTAAACATGGATTGAATCTGGTCCCTGCTCCTCTAAGGACCTGAGCCCTTCTCCTCCCTCTCTCACACAAACACAATCCCTGTCTTGTTCCTCGTCGATCGAGTCTCCTCCCTCTGGACGTTCTTTTCTCCCATTTGGACAAAACACGTCCTGGAGAGAATGGAGGATTGTTTCTTTTATCTTGGTTTGGAGATTCCAGTGTCGTTGCTCTTCAGGCTGAAGTGGCACTTCACACGGATCTGAACAACCAGGGGATAGAGGTCTGAAGAGGAGTCGTTACTGCATCTGAAGGAGCAGGGCTGACGTGACACTGCCGCTGCTCCTTCCTGAGAAAAAAACTCTGATTCTATTTGAAAAACAAAAAAAATTTGCCACATAAATCTTTTAGAAAAAGCATCAAGATGTTGAAGTAAAACCCCAAAATAATGATGTTTTTCACCGAGGTTTAAAAAGCAGGATTCACAGCCTCAGAAAATAACCTCTCTGGTTTTGACTGAAGGCGAGAACATGCTGATGTCTCATTTAGACTCAAAGAACAATACCAATCTCACACAGTGTATCCACAAGTGGATGTATAGGAGATATCTAACTTTAATTAACACCCCAGAGATGCCCGTGTGCGAGAATAGATCCCATCAATCCAGCTCTGTCAATCACAGGGAGAGCTCCTCGTGTTTTTACAACAATGCACGAAGCCTTGAAACATTTTCTCAACACTGAATAAAACGAAAGGAGAGAATTCCCGGAGGAATCGACAACAAGCTCCGTGTTTGCCTCGAACGATCGAAACCCTCAAACTGGGCGAGACTCCATCACGGTGGAATTAGTCGTGTCCACGTGTGACGGTAATGTCCTGTCACATATTCACACACACACCCCCTCGTTCTTCTTCTCCTCTTCTCCTTGGTCTCTCTCTGACACGTCCCGTCTTTTACCTCCTCCCTCCGCCGCCACTCTCGTCTGTCGTCTGTCACTCAGGCTTAGTCTTACAAAGTTGTCGTGTCCACGGAGAGCGAAACCACTTTCCTC
This sequence comes from Hippoglossus hippoglossus, assembly GCF_009819705.1. Taxonomy (NCBI): domain Eukaryota; kingdom Metazoa; phylum Chordata; class Actinopteri; order Pleuronectiformes; family Pleuronectidae; genus Hippoglossus; species Hippoglossus hippoglossus. Next base: position 2,903,248 of record NC_047159.1, on the reverse strand, counting down.
ATCCCGCACTCCCTCTCCTCCCGTGGTTGTGTTTCTGTGTCTAACTGTCTCTCTCTCTCTCTCTCTCTGTTTCTCGTGGTTCCATCAGCATGACAGCCAGTGGAGTCCCTCGCCGTGCTTGCTGTGTCTTTGCTCCAGAGGGAGTGTGTCGTGCAACGCCCGCCCCTGCCCCCCTCTCAGCTGCCCAGAGGACGAGAGCCCGTTCACTCCAGCCAGGGAGTGCTGTCCCAAGTGTGGCCGCGGTGGAGGTGAGGACTTCCCTTCCAGGAATCACACTGATTTCAGATGCAGCTGTTGCATTGCACACAAACTCCTCCTCTGACACCATCTATTTATTTCAATTAACCACATTAAATCATCTTTTCTTTTGCTGACTTCCAGGATTTTTTTCTAGATTGGACGTAAGCCTGGATTTTAATGTGTGAATTCAGTGCTTTTAAAACGTTCGACCTTGTCAGATTCAGAATTAACAAACTGTGGAAATGAAGCTACTGGAAATGTAATGATTCTAAACGTTCAGTCTATTAATGTGACAACTCCAACTCCCATAACTTTACTAATGTAAGAAAACACATTTTTAATTTCCCTTTAACACACATCACAAAATGATTTAATATCTAGAGTGAGGGCAACGTGTATACTTGATAAATATTACACATAGACTGTTTCTAAGGATGGACAACACATCCCTACTTCCTGCCACTGTCCAGAAACGAAGCCAGAATATCTCAGTCATGAATCAGTTGCTCCTCTTTCTGGAAAATATCTATATGACTCATATGAGAATACGAGGTAGTGGATCATCGTACAGAGAATTCACAGTGTGCCAGTGTTGATGACGTTTCTAACATGGACGCACAAACTGAAAGAAATAGAAAGAGGAGCCGTGCAGAATCTGAATGAGAAAGCTTTATTGTCATTGCACAAAATAGTACAATGAAATTAGTTGTGCAGGACCTGAAATACGATCTATACACACACACATCCCCTCACACACATCTGTCCACATTCATAAACAATAAATGATAGTCAAACAGATAAACCAGCATAATAAGAGCATCCTATCAACGAGGAGATGCTGATGAAGACGAGTTTATACGAACGCGGCTTGCGTGTTGCCGTGCTGGTCCTGGACAGTGAACCTCCGCTGCATCACAGCACTGAACCGCTTCCTTTGTGTTGTGGAAACATGTAATTTATCATTTTTTCCGAAGCTCATCTATGAAACCATGCTTATTAAATTAGGTCCAGAGGTTGGATTCCGATGCCCTCGAGGTGTAAACATCCACACTGAACTGCAATTAAAATGCAAATTTCTCCAGTGCAGTTCTTCGCCAGGTGCCTTAAAATGCTTTTAATACATTTGCGTGAGGGATGTTTTCAGGGTTGCACTGATAATTACTCCTGCCGTTACACATAATCTCTGGGTTTTTCATATTGCTACTGGATATTAATTACAGCTCGTTGTGACTTCTCATCTCACTGAACGTAAAGTGTTGTGGGTATTTTTCCAAAAGTACAAGCAATTTAGACATTAGCAGTATCTCCTCGGGGGGGGGGACACTTTTGTCCTTTTTGTCAGACAGGAAGTTGTCATGCCAGACCCTGAGTTTACAGCGTGCACAGCGGAGCAGCTGCAGCGGACTGATAGGTTCATCTCGACTGGGATGATGTCTTGGAGGTTCTGTGATGCATCTCAGTGATTAGCTGCTAATTAGTGACTGTAAATCAATGTGTGTGGGCAAACTGTGTCGGCTCATTACCTGACACCCGCTCTCACTGTTTACATGTTCTGTGTGTGTGTGTGTGTGTGTGTGTGTGTGTGTGTGTGTGTGTGTGTGTGTGTGTCTGTGTGTGTGTGTGTGTGTTTCAGAGTCCTGCTCCTGGCAGGAGGGGGTGTACAGGGATGGGGAGCAGTGGGAGCCCAGCCTCTGTTCCAGATGTGTCTGCAGCAATGGGGGCGTCCAGTGTTCGGTGGCAGAGTGTCAGCAAGTGGCCTGCAAACCTGTAAGTGTCCAGAAATATGCACACACACACACGCACACACAACATAACACAATCCAGCTCTAAGCGTGTGAGCAGAAGTCTATGTATTTAAACAGGATGAAAACGAGCCTGTTTTCTGTTCCACTGCTTCTCTTGGCTTGTGGCTTTAGTGCTAAATTACTCAGAGCAATGTTTTTTAAGTACAGACCCATCTCCCGCGCACTGGAGCGTTATATGTTATATTAAATGAAATGATGTACATCATAATAAATCCATGGAGGGTCAGTGTGGCTCCCACAGGAGTCTAACAGCAGCAGGCGGAGACATTACCTCAGGCTCTTCATTAGCTTCTCGGGAGAAGAAGCATTGGGCAGAAAACAGGCCGGATCAACTTCCCCCTGTTATTACACGCATCTCTTCATCCATATCAGTGACGGGGGTTTTACCTTGACCTCCTCCTGCTGCAGTCATCGACCGCCCGGCTGTGGCAAGTCGTTTCTTTAAACGCCATTTTCATATTGAACCATTTCTTCCTTGTTTCAGTGCGACACACGGGTGAGACAGTATTAACAGCTGCAGTCCTTCACTCACTGAACAGTCCAGACACTTTCCTCTCTGGATCTCTGGATCTCCTAACTCCTACATTTTATGTAGCCTTAAAAACAACATACACCTTCCTACTGTTATAGATTATTTATTCTCATTGTCCCCACATGTAAAGATCATTTGAGACACTAGAGGGTGAATGTGGAGTTGAAGACACCAGTGTTTCTCCGGAGGTGTTTGCTGAACACTGGAATCTAACAAACTGACGTTTCCTCAGCTGTGTTTCTCTAATAACAGATTTCTCCCGTTTTTGAAAACCCTTAAATATTTTATTTGTTTTCTCTTCCCTGAACCGGCTAAATAAACGTGATATATTGAAGTGCAGCGATTCCTCCGTCTCCAGACTCTGTGCTGAGCTCGTCAAACCCCCGACCTCAGAGCTGGAGGCACGGAGATGAGACTCGTATCGATCTGATCTGAGTCTTGGTGAGATTGTTTTGCCCAAAAAATGTCCCGAATGTCTAACAAACACAGCTCATACTTCCAGTGGTGTGTGTCATCGAAGAACGTTTCACCACAGAACACACAGTGGATTTGTTCTCTTGGTTATTGTGGGTCCAATTCCTTCTTCTCCTCTTCCCTCAGGCACGAGAACCTGGTGATTCAGCCGGGACGATGTTGTCCTCAGTGTGGTGGTCCAACCCCTGTCTGTCGGCTGGGAAGCAGCACCAGGTCGGTAACGTGTGTGTGTGTGTGTGTGTGTGTGTGTGTGTGTGTGTGTGTGTGTGTGTGTGTGTGTGTGTGTGTGTGTGTGTGTGTGTCTGTGTGTCTGTGTGTCAGTGTGTTACTTAGACTGTAAGAAAAGATGGATATCATGACGCCTCCCAAAAGTGTAGTGAGAAGTGAAGCCAAAATGTCTTGATCGCCCCCCGGTGGCTGGCTGCAGTATAGGTTAAACCCCTCCTCCTCCTTGTCAGCTGACGGGACATGGACCAAACTAAAACATCAACGTTAAATACAGTTTGCTTTACATTTTATAATATTAAAACGTGTTGAACGTCACGATTGGCAGGGTGAGACGGACTTGCGATTGGTTGAGTGTGTGAATCGGCGTGAACCTCGATACCGTGACTCCTCCCCCGATTGCCACTGTGCAGACTGTTGATCCATGTGAGGTCTTTGGCACAAAATGGCCGCGTTCGTATCTGGAATATATTCAGATTTGAAGGAAGTGGAGTCACCATCTTGATGCACAGTCTCTGGTGTGTTACTGAGTTTGTGTGTGTGTGTGATTATTTTCATTTTGTGGAAACGATGGTGAGGACAGCAGCTCTTAAAACTGTCACTTGGCACACGTTAAACAAAACGTTGTGTTTCTCTGCACAATTTATTACAATATTTTTAATCTCCTCTCCTCCTCTCTTCTCTTCTCTTCTCTTCTCTTCTCCTCCTCTCCACTCATCTCTTCCTCTCTAATCTCACTTGGCATCACCTCGTCTGCCCTGCTCTTGCTCTTGCGTTCTCCTGCTGTGTTTGCAGTACACACTCACACACTCGTTCCTTCCATCTTCTCCCACACTGCCAACTTCCATGTTTGATCACAGGGTGTCCCATTCTGTCTAATGTGTGTTTGCAACTTCTGAGACACACACTCACACACTCACACACACACACTCATTCGTGTTTGCATCGTCATGACATCAGATGTGCGTGTTCTCCGTCAGGATGTCAGGAAGTGTCGGGGACGTCTCAGTTTGTGATTTATTACAGAGAATGAATCATGTTGTCTTGCTTCCATGTACACAACCTTCCTCCGTGCACATCCCACACAAGCACGCACACAAACAGCTGTGTGGTACAGTATGTGTGTATATGGTGTAAATGACCAGAGTTATAAAATTTACAAATGCAAAGCAAATGTCGTGGGTCAAAGGTCACCAGAGTCGACCTCCATGCGAAGCCACGCTGCAGATTTTCTTAGTCTTTTTAACCTTTTAACCTCGAAACAGGAACAAACTGCAGATCCTTTGTTTATAAAAACCCACATTAGTCAAACACTTGGCTGGGCTGTAATTCTTAATGTCAACTGTCTCATTTTATTGGACAATAATTGCGTCTCCCCCCCCCCCCCCAGGCTCCGGTCAATATTTAATCGAGCAGTTTAAGCCGAAAGAGGAAGGAAGTTAGGATTTAATCTGACAACTACAGGTTTAAACGACTCTAAACCTGAACTGGTTTTATATTTGAGGCCCTGGAACTCAATAGGTTCGGAGCCTTTGTGGAACAGACTCTCTTCACTTTGGTGTCCAGACGAGAGAGCGTGCACGAGAACGTTCTTTAGAAGAGAGAAGACTTAATAAAGAGGTTACACTGCTGCTTTCATATGTTTGAATCCCGTCAGCACTCAGGTCACTCGGGTAACTGACGCGTTGATTTGTATGTTCAGACATCAGGTTAAAACTGAGCTCAATTAGTTTTGTAGAAATCAACGTCTGGAATAAGTATGTTTGGGCGATAAAACAATGTCAATACAAAATATTTTTTATCACTAGCAATATAAATATATCAATATGATACTCAATGTGCGAGTGGAGTGAGGGAATCCATCTACCGCAGGTTTATAAAATGTTTGTAAGTATTTGTCAGTCTCTGCTCATAAAGAAGAAGATTAAGTAAATGTTTCCATTTGTGTGTCTCTTTGTGTGTGTGTGTGTGTGTGTGTGTGCTGTGTGTGTGTGTGTGTGTGTGTGTGTGTGTGTGTGTGTGTGTGTGTGTGTGTGTGTGTGTGTGTGTGTGTGTGTGTGTGTACGTGTGTCCAGAGTTCAGTTCTTCACGCTCTGATGTTTGTTTTGAACTTCAGGAGCATTAAGTTGACATCTGATAGCTGCTATTTGCCCCCGACAAAGTGTTTGTGTGTGTGTGTGTGTTTGTGTGTGTTTGTGTGCGCGCTCAAGTGTATTTGTATGCTGTTCACGCTGCCTGGTCTGAATCCCAGCATAGAAAAGAAGACACTCAGTGGATTCAAATGAGCTTTGAGTTTCTGGCTCGCAGGCGTGAGTCAGGATGTGTGTGTGTGTGTGTGTGTGTGTGTGTGTGTGTGTGTGTGTGTGTGTGTGTGTGTGTGTGTGTAGTTTGAAGATGTGTGACTAAATGTGTGTCTGTGTGAATCCTGACAGCAAGGCGAGCAGTGGCAGAAGAACGCCTGCACCACTTGTGTGTGCGACCGGGGTCAGTCTAAATGCCACACACAAACCTGTCGGCCGATCAGCTGTGACAAGGTGAGTTTCCTCCCCCCCCTACTCTCTCTCACTCACACACACACACACACTAAAGAAATATGATCATCATTAAGATATAAAAACTACTTAAATAAAGGATATGAAGCTGATTTAAGAAGCACCTGTTATATATATATATCTGTATTTTCTGTGACTGAGCACACGAATCACTCAGAAGAGTTCAGACCTTCTAAATCCCACGAAGAGGAAACACTGGGTTTAGTGGAAACGCTTTTACAGGCTCCCTGCTGTTTCAGTGAAGCCAATAAAAAAAACCCGTTTGCTCTTTCGCTCCAAGTTTTCATGTCTTTTTTTTATTTTTTTTTTTAACTTTGACTTAAACTCGAAGCGAAAAAATATCCTCAGCTCTCGTTCCAGCACAGCCGAGGATGTTTTAACGGCCCATTTCCTCCACTGATGATAGCAGATAATAAAACGGAGAAGAGCGGATCCCAGTGGGCTCGGGGAACCTCCAATCCACGGCCAATGAGAACAGCCAGTTAATAAGTACCTGCTCGGTTCTGTGAGTAAACGCCAGTAATGACTTGAACGCACCGCCGGAGCTTTCGGTGGATTTGTGTTTACCGACGTGAAACTGTCGAGTCCTGAGCTGTGGAGGAGTTTACATCTGCAGCGTCAGTAAATCGACGCCTCTCAGCACTTTCAAATAAAGTCTGACAACAACTAAGAAGTGTCTGATGGTCCAAACTGCTTAGTGTGTTTTCACTTAATGATGCAACGCACACGTCTGTCTGCTCCCCCCCCCCCACTCTTATCTCTCTCTGCTGAAAACACAAATTCACACGTTGCCCTGATTTGCTTTTGTCTTGTCTCAGGTTGTTTTCCTTAAAAACTTGACGTCCGCTCGTCTGCTTCTCCCCTCAGGGTCAAACCAAAGTGAAGCGAGCCGGTCAGTGCTGCGACGAATGCGCCGCTGCCAAGGAAAGCTGCCTGTACGAGGGCGTGGTGCGTTACCACGAGGACACGTGGAGCGAGAGGGGCTGCGACTTCTGCAGCTGCAACCGGGGTCAGGTCATCTGCCGGGGTGCCGAGTGCGGCCGCATGGAATGTCCTCAGGTGAGACTGAAAGACGAGAGGAGCTCAGAAACCCGAGCAGCGAGCGTCCGTGTTGCGTTTAAAGCGAACAGACGTATCCTGAGGACTCTCATCGGCAGGAGAAGACGTATTTGTTCAGTTAAAAGTTAAGAGCTCCAGTTGTTCTGTGAACAGTAGGTGGGATCCAGAGCAGCTGGTCTAATCTTGTTTATTTCAGTGAGTTCTCAGCGGGCGGCCTGATGGAGAGAAAAACACAAGGTCATGTGGCAGAAAGGTTCGGTATCAGTGGAAACTGATCACATGGGAAAAGAACAGCTCATCCATCCACACCAACCTCCTCCCTATACCAACTCTATCGCTCTTTAATCAACGTCAACTTCCCCCTTTGCTCCCATCAAAAACACCAAGGTCTATTTATTTAGGATTTCCACAAAGTAAACAATGCCAACGTTTCACTGTTTCCAGTCTGAACCCACTGATCCGCCCAGTCTGACCAGTTCCATCCATCTAACCAACAGTTCAGTGCAAGTTCACACACAGATGGACAGAGAGACACCGACAGAAGTCAGAAGTTGATGTTTATTAAGAATTTTCCTGTTGTCGGAGTCGGACCGGAACAATCTCCTGCTGCGTATCTTTATCGGTAAAAAGGAAAAACACCTGAAAAAGAAATTCTTAACATAAACAAAGTCATTATTTTGTCCTGATCCCCCCCCCCAAAAAAATCGAATTGATTCTCCTTTGATTTCTACAATCTTTAATCTTTAGCTCGACGTCAGCGAGACGCTTCGCCGACATTCTCTCTGTCTTCAAACATCTTCAGACGTGTGAACTGATCTTTTCCTGCTTAACCTCTTCTCCTCTGGTTCTCAAACGCCCCCCCCCCCCCCCCCCGAAATGCAACGTGTCAGCACCCAGAAATCCCATTTCCCGGCCTTCAGACAGGGCCACTAGGAAGTTAATGGAAGATGTCACTATCTTCATTGGTGTTAAGGAGGAAACGCAGGTTGGATGGGACTGGGGGGGGGGGGGGGGGGGGGGGCTGGTCGTTGGAGGTTGTGAGGTTGGCTGCTCCCATCACAGATAATTCACTCAGTTAAGATGAAGTAAAGTGAACGACAACACGAAACCTTAATGATCAGAGGAAAGAGCAACGTGAAAAGAGTCACTGACATCGACGTGAAGCTGATTTCTTACATTAAGACAATTGAGTTTTCTGAAAAGTGTCTGAAGTGTTTAATTATGCTAATGAGGCGTCATTTAATTAACTTTCCAAAGTCTGAACGTTCCATGAAGCCAGGTTCAATGCTCCAGAGGTTTCTTTACACGGGGGATTTTGGATCTCTCTCTTTTTTTTATCACTCCATAAATCAGGAAATACCGTCAGCAGCCATAGAAATATCCATCCAATATAACAAAGTTTCGGGCCATATTTTTGGAAATAAAATGTTCTATAAATCAGGACATGATATATGAAAGAAGCTCCTCAGTGAAAGGCCTCAGAATATAGATGGGGATAAACCTGGACGGTTCAGTGTGTGGAGGCGACTTCACTGGAGATTTCAGGCTCAGGGAATATAGAAAAAGTCCTTTCGTGAAATTGGCTTTAAAAATGTTTATTATGTATTTGAAATCTACACACAAATAGACAACAATGGTGAAATAAAAAACTTGATCTGCTGGTGTATTTTGGGATTCTGGCCCCTGATCCAGATCAATTAAACGGTTTCTTCCCTGACCCTCTATGTGTAATGGTAATTCATCCAGTTGTTTCTGTGTAATCTCGTTTAAAACCAAACAAATTCACCCCAAAAAGTTTTTTATGCATCTGTCTCACTCTTGAAATTGGGTCTGGAGTTTGTCGTTCACATATGAAGAGCGCAGCGGGTCAGACATGACGTATAAACTCTTCTGCAGAAAGCTCAGGGTTTAGTTTGCAGCTCATCCACACTGGCGTCGGCTCTTATCCCCAAAACCACTCTGGTCTTTCCCAGTTGGCGTCTGCGTCCTCTTCGTGTTTGGCTCCTCTCTTTCAGCCTGAGATGTTTTGTATTCTTCCAGTTTCAAGTGCCCACTCGCTTGCAGCTCATTTTCCTGCTGTATTCGTGGACATGGACATTTTTACTCGGAGGAAGATTCCCAGAGCAATCAAAACTGTCAGGACTTCAGTGCAGGTCTGAAAACATCTGTATTTACTAAACCTCCACATCCCAGCTCCGAGGCTTCGTCACATCTTCTTCAACAGAAACAATCCTCACGTGAAAACAACAGAGGCCCCAGTGGAGCTGCTCACATGAAGACATCACGCTTGGCCCAGTTAGGAATGTGGGACGCTGGACGTGGGAGTTTTTTTTTTTTAGGACAACACAAAGCGTCGGTTCAGGTTATTAGCTGGCGTTCCCATAGTTACTCTTATCCCCCAAAATGACCCATTTCCTGGGCGCCACATTGACTCAACGCCACCTCCAGTGTTTCCTCTTGTCAAGCAGATTTCATAATATTGCTTTAATATCCCCCGCCGCGACCAGCTGAGCCCTCGTTAATCACGCTGCACGGTGATAATTACAGCCGGTAAGTGTCATTAAGCGTAAGCAGCGTAACTGGCAGCGGTCCAGCTCGGAGCGGAGCAAGGTCACTCTGCTAAGAAGCTCGGAGCCGCACAGATTCCACCCTGTGTGTGTGTGTGTGTGTTCGTCTGTGAAACAAGTGAGACGAGGTTGTGGGTTTAATGACGACCGTGGGTCAATAGTCAGAGAGAAGCAGTGGTGTGCAGTTATCGTAGGAGGTTGATGAGAACTTGTGATAGTGTATTGAGGAATTCTTCACATCAGAACCATGCATTAGTGAAACATTGACATTGTAATATGTATAATTCCAGTTCAGCCATTTTCCATATTTGTGTTTTTCTGGATTATTAGACATATAGGTCGATAACATCAAAGATTCTCTGTGCACATGTGGTAGTGAAGAGAGATGGTTCACACTCCTCCGGTGTTTAAATCTGGGAGATACAAGGTGTTTTACCCAAGAGACACATGGCAGAGCTGAATAAGGAGAATTATGGAAGAAAGATTTCCCCCAAATTGTCTGCCAGGTCTTTTGTTGTGTCGTTTTAAACATTTTATCTTTTTATCTACCATTGTTTATTATAGCAGAAGCATTTGAAATGAATTAGAAACTACAGATTGTTCCAGTAAAGGTTTTTACACCAAAAATACACAAGTGGCATTGTACTGATTAAGGAAATAGCTGCAGGTAACTGAGCATTTTCACACCACCTTGTTTAGTCCGACCAAGAAGTTGACAAAAGACTTTCTCTGTATGTTTTTAATATTAAATCTCTGTACGAATAGAGTGGATCAAATCTATTAATTAATGTCTATGAATGTGTTTTCTTGCTTTTCAGGGATCGGAGCTTGTTCAACCGTCTGGAAAATGCTGCCACGAGTGTTCCTCCGTGAAACCGTCCTGCGTGCACGAGGGGAAATCCTACAAGGTACGTCTGTCGTGGAACTCGAACTCACCTTGTGCTCGTTTGCTCAAAAGCACGAGAGCAACGGATCAAAATTGGGCAATAATTCTAAACTGTGTGGACGAGACACTATGAGGCTTCTTTAAACTTATTATTTCCAGAAGTAAGAAGAAAAGTCTCGCAGCAGAGGAGGCGCCTACACAAACATCAATATTAGTCTGGATATAAATATATAAAAACAAACTCTAAACACTGATAATTAAAGTTGCAGTGACACAGACTAAATGCTTGTCCCAGATCAGAGGTAGCATATTACTTTGGGCTGTTTAGTGTGTCTTTCTTATTATTCCGGCCCATTTCGTTTTGGAGTGTGGTCAACTTAATTATTCATAGTCTAGTTGTGGAAACCCAGAATTCAAAGCGTTTCATTTTTCTCATTCTCTGCTGAGGAGGGGGGGGGGGGGGCGCATGAAATGCTGCAGGATGGTCAGCCGTGGCCGAGGCTGAGAGCGAGAGCAGCCGGAGCTATTATCCTCCTCCGATGGATTTTCTTTATCTCCTGCAGGAATTCTTCCCAACTGTAGTAAACAAAAACACGAGATAGGCACCGCATACTTATCACACGCCCACACCGATCAATACCCGGTGTCTCGGCTCGGCCGCCGTCCTCCGCCGGGAGACATTTGCCTGAAAGGTTAACGCTCCAAGTTTTGTGGCTCGATAATTAGTGGTTCAGACTCCAGAGGGATTCGCACGGTGTGGAAAGTTGATCGGTCCAAATAAACCAAGTTTGCCTAACGCTTGATTTACGGGCACATTGATGAGCTATTTACTTTATTTTGATAGAATATAATCAGGAGATGGTCCCACAGAACACGTTGGTGATACGTTGGTTATAGAAGCTTCTTCTTCTGTGTCACTGAGCTGAAATATTAATGTAAAATGTCTAATAAAGAGCAGCAGAGATGAACAGTCCCCTTAAATTCCATCAAGTCAAACCAAATGTCTCACACTCGTACATATCTGTCCTCTGAATATGTCTGCTTTCTTTCATCAAGATCCACAAATGATTCCTCGGGAAAATTGGTGAAAATGTCAAAAACATTCCTATGTCACGGTGTTAAAGAAACTGAAAGAGAAAGTTCTCAATCTGCCCCTTTGTCCCAATTTTAAAATATTCTTTCTTGGCTCATGTTCCATCCTTTCACCAAGTTTCAAACCAGTAAACAAACCAGCCAACAAACAAACCATTAAACCAACCAGCAGACCAGCCAACAAGCATTAAACAGGCAGGTAGTAATTTCAATAACAAAAATACATGTTGTTATAAGTGGAACAAATGTAAAACATATATATTATATATATTATAATGGGGTAAAGCCAGTTTCACACCATCCATAAGGGGTGAACATCATCTGTGAATCTAGAAGATGAAATTGTTCCCCAGCTGTCACACAAAGGTCCAGTTCCACCATCACAGCCGATGAGAGGTGAAGGTGTCAACCCTCTTTCCTGTGGCTGGTTTCCTGCTCTTTAGATTCTCCAGAGCTTTGAACACGTGAAGTGGTTTGTGAACGAGGAGCCGAGCTTCAAAGACTCATGACGGTCAGAGAACTTTTCATTCAGTTCTGTCCTCACGAGCGGTTCGTCCTCGATTGTGAGCTTTGACCTGCCACCAGTCTGTTTGCAGTCATGACGTCGTTTCTCTTTTTCCCGGGTTAAGTAATGTTCGGTGATTGTCGTTCAGTCTGTTTGAAGAACTCTCCGTCCTCAGTGGAATTCTGTCAGTTCACTCAATCTGCTGTGAAAACGTTTATGAAAGTCGTGACTGTGCAGCTTCCTCTAGAAGCGACTTATTAGCATTCAGCCTCGTGTCTGTTCTGTGTGGCTTCGCTCTCTTTTGATTCTGATTCACTTCAAGTCCTGAGTTATTGGTGTTTTTCAAACAGCCTCTGTCTCTGTCTCTATTAATGTCTCGTCCACACTCGGTGATGTTTGTGCATAACATCACCGTGAACCTCTCCATTTATTAGGTCTGGGTTTCATAAACTGTTTTCCTCTCTCTCTCTCTCCTCTGTCCTCTGTGTTGTCTCTACCCCCCCCCCCCCCCCCCCCCCCCCTCTCATCTATCTTCAGGACTCGGCTCAGTGGGCCGATGGCAGCTGCCGTGAGTGTGAATGTCGCGATGCCCAGGTGACTTGTTATCTGCGGTCCTGCCCCACCTGTCCTACTGGCACCCTGGCTGTCACCCAGGAGGGCGGCTGCTGCCCCGAGTGTCACCAAGGTACGTCACTGCAAAGTGTGTGTTTGTGTGTGTGAGTGTGAGTGTGTGTGTGTGTGTGTGTGTGTGTGTGTGTGTGTGTGTGTGTGTGTGTGTTGTGTCTGTGGCCTCCTCTGTAACATTGCTCTGTCAAACCTTGTGGCTTTTTTACATCTCCCTCTTTGACAGCACACAAATCACAGCGGTTCCCTTCAGGATGAGCTCCCTCCTTCATTTATCATAGACCTGTGTTTAAAGGGGTAGTTCACCAATGACGATGGAGTGTGGGGGGGGGGGGGGGGGGGAGGTCAGGTGTTTGAGTCTCCACAAAACACTTCTGGAGTCTCAGGTGTAAACAGCGTAGCAGCCAAAAGATGTGGATTTCCAAAGATGTGGATTTTCCAGCACTTAAATATCAATTTCTTAAAGACAGTGGCTGAAGAAATAATCCAACAGGATACAATCAATATCCTGTAACATATCCTGAACATACGTTTGTCCTCCGATGCTCCAACACACTCGTGATATTCAGCCCAGTGTTGAGTTATTTTTGGGGAAGAAGTTGTCTTTTTAAACTTTTATACACCTCCCTCATAACCCTTCTATGAGACGTCTCTGTGTGTGTTTGCTGTTTGCTGCTGCATCAGTCGGATGGAAGTCCTTCTCACTCTTTTGTTCTGTGGAATTTTGCACTAAAAACCTTCACTTTTCCCTCTAACTCCACTCTTGACTTAAATATCTCTAAATGTTGCACACCAGCGTCCATCAGAATACAAAGAAATACCACCAAACCAGTCAAAATGTGTAGAATCTACAGTTCTACCTGTGTTTTCCTTCAGTGTGGGTGTTTTTTGCAGATTGTCCTGTTTAAAATCCAGTCGGTCATTTGAATAAAGGTGAAACAAGGCCTTTGCAGGGGGAACGTGTTGCAGAGCTCTGTGATTCCACAGCTCAGGGGTGAATATCTTTTGTCTTTTATGGCGAAGCACTTTCCCTTTACTTCTCTAGAAAGACGCTGCCGGTGTATAAATACCCGGCTAAAAATACTGCACATGTAAATGAGAACGCTGGTTGGATAAATAGAGGCGAGAGTGGGAGGGTGGGGGGGGGGGTGGGGGACGGGGACTCATAAACAGAGAGACAGGGGGAGTTTATAGATGTGCACGGCAGTCGGACCAAATCCAAATTGTCCTTGGGGAGGGGGGAGGGCAGTGCTGGCCGAGCCGTACGCTTCACCGTGCCATCACCTGAGGACACAGAGTCAATACACACCCTCCTCCATCTGCCACTGCTTTTAACCGGGATTTCAACCTTTTCTTCAAACTCAACACGCACGTTAATATTAACACTAAACTGGCCGCGGTGGTGTGCTGTGAAATTTTCCAGGCTCCGTTTGATCGGATGCTTTATTTCTCCAATTATTTTTTTCAAACGGCGAAGGCGTCTTTTGAAGTTGAGGAGTTCCCTGAATTTGCGTTTTTTTTTTTTTTTACGGCACAATAGTTTAAGAAGAAGTGAAAACTTTCCGAGCGCAGCTGCTCGTCGCCTCCCCGGGGCCTTAAAGGAACATGAAATGGAAAATTCACTTTGTCTGCTAATTTTTTTTTTCCGCAGCAGAATCTACACCCTGTTTAACAATTAATGGAAGTGAAATAAGTGGGGGTGGCAACTTCAGGGAATAAACAAGAAAGTGTCTGAGACGCTGCGGTGGAGCTACTTTGTCTGACGCGCTCACAAAGAGATTAGCTGGGATCCAGAATATGTCACAAAGATGATTTTATTAATCAAGAAAATTATAATAAACTTATATTTAACGTGTATTAATTATAAACTAAGTAATCAGAGAGATCAACAACAAATGTGGCGACCAACTCACACAGGTGAGCTGGTATTTATGATAACTGTAACTTTAACTACCCTCATGCACGTGACCCAATGTTACCAATCACTGTGACCTTCATGAAATATTGATAAAAACAAATAACAAATATTAATACCAGACCACAACAAATATAGTACTATGATAGGAAGTACATTCATGGCTCCCACACAAATTAAACTAGACGAACCACCCTGGGTTGTACAACTCCACCAACCAGAGCAATTTCAGTCTGCATACTTATTCTGTACAGACTCATATCACTTTGACCATCAAATTCTAATTAGATCATCCTGGAATCCAAAGTGCATCTGTGACATGTAATGAAAGTTGCTTCCGACATCCCTGATGTAAATAACAACAACGTGAGGTCACATGACCTTGAGCTTTTGACCTTCGACCACCAAAATCTGATCAGTTCATCTTTGAGTCCGAGTGAAGGTTTTTACCAAATTTGAAGGATTTCCCTCAAGGTGGAGAGACGGAAGGACAACCAGAAAACATTATTTCCTCCTCCTCCCTTTTCCATTCAACCTATTTCAACAGGAAACATCACAAATTAATAAAGAAAACTCTCTGAGGCGTCCGACTGTGGCTTTCAACTCATCTCCTGCTGTAAGACAATCACATCACAGCGTCTGTGTTTCACTTCCCTCCCTGAAATAATCCTGATCCGTTCGTCTAATTGACTGGAAACGGGGAACGCAGACTGTCAGTAATTACAAATAAACAAAACCTATGTTATTCTCTCCTATAGATAAATACCCCAACAGGCAATTAAACAGTGGGATAATGTTGTTTACATTTCTGATGACTCATAATTAAGTTTTGCTGCATGAATGAATAATTACAGTCGGGCTGCGGAGACGTTTTTTTTATTTTTTATTGCACCATACATTCGGGGTGTTTGTGATGATGAAGCTTTGCGAGGTTGGATTAGATGAAGTTATTTAGTTGTCTGCTCGTGTCTGTGTCCCTCGACAGTCTCCCTCCTCTCTCAGGATTTAAAGCGTTTCTCTGCAGCCGCGTATTAAAATGTCCAAAAGCTTAAAAACACCGTATATATATTCTCAGGCAAAAAGCAACAGCCTCATTAGTCCGAGTAAACAACAGGGGGAAACCTATATAATGTAATATCCTGAAGTGGCCACTTATTGTTTGCATCTGAGGGCCCAGTCGGATAAAAAAATAGAAATTCAAATAAGTTATTCTTCATTCAACAGATTAACTAAACACCACATTGGCTTTTAAAGGCGTGTGAACAGGTTTAAAGGTTTGTTTTTCAATGGAGGGGGACTTTATTATATATTATATTATATTTTAATTATATCCAGGTCAATTAGCGGAGTCGTATGGCTCCTTGTCACATTTCAGAAAAGGAACAGATGCATTTTCCTTCCAAACCTCTCGGATGGTTTAATTTAAATATCTCTCCGAGGCTCAATGACGTCGATTTATCCAATAAACCACCGAAAAGAGCTGAAATCTGAGGTTTCAGTTTCACGCTTTTTGTTCTGTCTTTCCTTTTCTCTTTTTGATTCAACACATAAACAGAATATCTGGGGCCTGTGAACCTTTTAATCCACGTTAGCTGACAGGCTCCTAATGAACAACGCCGAGTGAAGAATGAAATATAAAACCCTTCACTTTCACAGATTCATTTTCATGAGAGTGACGAGCTGCAACACTCAGGGAGCTTTTTTCATTTTCTGTCTTTGTCAGATTAAAACACATCAGGACTCGAAGACGAGGTCATGTGACCAGTTACTCTTCGTCCTTTCTGCCTCTTTGTGCTCCTCACACGGGGGCATGTGTGTATAATTTAATAACAGAAACGTGTTTGTGCGATTTACATGTTTTGTCGCACGTGTGTCATCACTTCTCAGCCTGTGTGTGTGTTCATGTGTTTGTCAGTAATTCTTTCGCATCGCCCCATCAGGCCCCATCAGGCCCCATAATGCACCATGATGCACACATTATACACACATTATACACACATTATACACACATTATACACACATGCATGCCTGGACTAAATGATTTAAACATGATTTACCCACTAAGCGTTTTACACACCGATGCGGGAAGCAGAAGCGTTTTCGCCCGTTAACCCCGCGTCCGTCTGTCGGCCTGGCCGGGAAATTACATTTCCTGACGGTGCTGGAAGTGGAAGATGGAAGTAAAGCAGGAACATATGCTCTCGTCCTCTTTCTCCAACTGTAAATCTTCCTTCAAGCCGATTAATCACGGCCGTCCACGGGCCCAGAGGTCGGCCGCCTCTCGTAAACCAGGGGAGCTGCTGTGGATGTTCACTTCCTCTCTCTGACCCACTGGGACCCTCTTTTCATGCCCGTGTCTTGTACCAGTATGAAGACTTGCAGAGTGACGCGTGTGTTTGGATGTTCAGGAGAAAGAGTTTCATGTGATTCTCTGTAGGTTTGTGTTGAACACGTCGACTGCAGACTCAGCAGGTGTGTTGCCGGGGTCCAGAGGAAGCTCAGTGGGGAACGTGGTGCATTTAGGAACACATGACACATTCAATATTAATTCGTTTTGAATAAACAGGCGACTCTGATCTGTGTGTGTGACTTAATCCATCACGACAATGTGTGCGTTCACGACAACAACAGCTGCTGCACCAGTTCAGGCTTCTGAGTTCTGCTTCGAGCTCACACGCTCTAAATAAAGATGGTGACTCCAACCCTTCAAAAGTGAAGCCAAAGCAGCTTGATCGCCCCCTGGTGGCAGGCTGCAGTATAGCTTATAAAACCCCAGCTCCTCTATATTAGTGGATGGGAGTAAAGTAAAAAATCGAAGTAATTGTCAAATAGATGTTTCTTAAAGATGATTTCTGTCGTTTTAAGTGTAATAATCACACTGATGTCTGTTGAAGTGATCCTGTCTCTGATAAGTTTGGATTTCATTTGTTATTTGGTGATATAATAACGCGGTGAAACGTTATGATTGACAGCTGAGACTGACTCGCGATTGGTCGAGCGTGTTTATCAGTGGGACCTCGACACCGAGGCTCCGTCCTCCGATCGCTATGACACAGACTCTGACTATAGATGGCAACATGTTGACCTTCTGTATTTACAGTCTGTGGTCGAGCTTCATCAAACTTTAGACAAACGAGCGAGCAGCTCTTTGTGCAGCAGCGGGGGGGGGGGGGGGGGTGCAGCCTCAGGCCTCTGCAGACTGAGGAGGCTCCAGCTCACTTCAGTCACTTAATCCTGTCGATGTTTGTGTGTTTTCATCAGCAGAGTTTGGAAGGTTTTAATGGTTTTGATGCAGCTTGGAGTTTTATTGTGTTGAACAAAGAGCCTCGTGTCTGAATGGACCTCTGAACGGTGCACAACCTTTTTTCACTGGGAATCAGGGTGTGAAACGATGATGATAAAGCCGGCTGTTGGCTGGTAGAGTCTTTTATGTCCTGTGGCAGGTAGCCAGTCTCAGCTGGATGTCAGCGTCGAGCCGACAGAGTAACTGGCAGGTGTTTGTTTTTCTCCTGTATATTTCCAATGAGGCTGTTTGACAGTGTTTCTGCTGCGTGTGAACACATCTGCAGCGTCGCACAGGGAGAACGAGCTCGTCCTCCGTGCTGATCAGGTGAAGCTGCTCGGATCCGTCCGCGCCTCCGGATCACTCGTTCACAAACTTTGCTGTTAATCACGGCTGAAGTTTTTAATTTTGTGCTCCAGGGATTCTCGCTGGCTTCGCTTATGAGGAAATTAAAGAGCAGCGTGTGAATCTTCGGCAAACAGAGCGGCTGAACCCGGGCTGTCATGTGGCTTCAACCTCGATGGTTAAAGAGAAAATCTAATTCTGGTTCGTTCTCGTCTCGAGAAACGATCTTGAAACTAGTGCTCGTACTTCTGCTGAGGCCGAACAGTCCCCTTGTTAAACCACATCCAAATTCACCAGATCTGGATTCTGTTTCTGGTGGATCTTTAAAGTTTTTGCTAAATATATTGGGAATGAAATGTTCTATAAATCAGGATGTGAATGAAATAAGAAGGAACCCCTCAGAGATCTCAGGTTCAGAATAAACCCCTTGAAACGCTGGTTGGAAGTTTTTCTCTCCGATACTCTGAGCGACGACTGATTGAACCCTTTCAAAGTAAAGCTCATGCCTCCACCAAGCCCCAACGGTCCACTTCAATCTAATCAGGCTGCACCAAATTACACACACTCATAAATATAATAAATTTTTTCACCGAGATCCATGAATTATTCTCTGAGAAATCAAAGAAAATGTTAAAAAAACGTCTCATCTCACGATGTTAAAGAAACAGAAATCAGTTAAATGGGTTCTTAACTGACCAACCACATCCTTTCACCAGGTTTCCATAGTTTCTGCATAATTTTACTAAATAACAAACGCAGACTAAGACAAAAACCTCCTTGGTGGAGTTTCGTATTGAAATATACTCGTTTGTCTCCACTGTTTAATATCCAGACATTTCTATCAGGCTCAGGATAGATGCACAAAGGAATTCCTCCACAGCCGGAGCCCGACTTTGTGCAGGAGATCGTCACGTTACTCGAGCTGCAGCGCCGGACACAGCTGAACAGAGAGATAAACACTCGACTGATATTTGTAATAGCCAATATTCCCGTCAGTGGGGCAGAACGTGCACTGCTAAGTATCTCAATCTCCTGCTTTTCCTCACTCTGCTACTTCCTCCTCCTCCTCCTCCTCCTCCTCGTGAGTCTCTAATCTCCGGCACGGTCCTCTGTCCCAGCCGCTCCGTCAGGGAGAAGATGGAGGGGGGGGGGATGAAATGTCAAAAAAACGAGAATGACTGACATATGGAAGGAGATGATGAGGGACACTCGAGTGGGGAAATAGAGCTAAGAACAGTATGTTCTGTCTCACTGACGTCTTATGGAGCATTAAAGTCTCACCTCCATCTTTTTCATATTCTCTTTCACGCCTTCACCCTTATTCGTGTGTTTTCTTATTAACGTTTGTGGGATAAAACATGAACAGTGAAACTGAAAAAAGGGTTTGAAAGGTTTAAATCTATTTAAAAAAAGGTTTTGCATGATTAAGCCTTGCATCATGTTTTGATATTATTTTGTACTTGAGCTTTTCTTCTTCAAAACACTTGAAGGTTTGTCACTTTTCTCTCCCCGGTTTAAAACCTTGTACTGATCTGAAAGCTGCTGCACGTCAACGTTAAAAACGAGAAAAGGCAGATCTTTGTTTTGAAACTCCCACACCTGCACTCCTGTCGTTTCACAGGTGACTTTACAACACCCGCTTTGCCCACACATTTGCAACCTTGCGAATCAAGACTGTGATTTCTGCCAGCGTTCATTTTCATATCGAGTCCATAACTGCTTGGAGACATGCACTGAACTCCGGAGAACATTTTCATTAGGGCTGTATGTGAGAACATCGGCCAACCCCAAGTATAAAGTCTGCAGAATGTCTGAGCTGATGTGAGAACGTAACGGGAGATCCTCCGCAAAAAGAAAACGAAATATCTCAGAGAAAGTCCAGTCAACACAAAACAATATCCGTTCTGATATTACTTCACATTCTGCTGATAAACTTGGTGTTTTAAGACTTTAAAATATTCATAGATTCCTCCTTTAATTACAGTCAAATGAAGGAAACAGGCTCCTGCATTAGGTGGAGAGCCGGTGAAGCAGCTGGGACGCACTGTGGGCAGCGAGGCACTTTACACTTCATCACTAAATGCACCGGTGGAGCAGTTGGTCGGCAGCAGAGGACCGTGCATGTGCTTAGAGTCTCCCTGTGGGTCACACTCACTGGAACTCCACCAACACAGTCTGTTACCACAGACGCAAATGCACTGGACGGGACGTGTTTGTTAAATTAAATCCCTCCGCTAACTGAATTCCAGCGCAGAGTCAAATCTGGTCGGGAGAATTTGCATGAAATGAAATGATAATGTGAGGCAGCGTGTGTGAGCGACTCGTGTCCGGCAGAGATGTACACGGCGAAATGAGCGTGAAATTAAATATTAGAATGTGTGTGTGTGTGTTTGTAGTAAAGTGTATTTCTCAGAGAATACAGTATTTAATTTTTTCCATTTCTCTGTGTGTGTGTGTGTGTGTGTGTGTGTGTGTGTGTGTGTGTGTGTGTGTGTGTGTGTGTGTGTGTGTGTGTTTTGCAGTCCAGTGTCACGCCGACTGTCTGTCATGTTCGGGGACTCCTGACCACTGTGAGAGCTGCAGGGACCCGAAGGCCGTCCTCCATCTCGGCCGCTGTCTGTCCGTCTGTCCGGCTGGACGCTATCCCGAGGGACGAGTGTGTAAAGGTAGGATTTGTTTTTTTAAATATTTCTTTTTACATTATATGGAAACTGCCCCTTATTCATCCGGTTATCTCGTTTTTATACAGCAGAGAAATAAGGATAAACCATAAACTATATATAAAGATTCAAAGATAAACATTACAGCTCCCAAGAGTGAATTTGAAGCTGAAACACAGAGATTGACAGCTGAGAGTAGAGAACACGTACCGTTGGGACCTTGATGCTAATGAACAGACTCTGGCTCCATGGGCAGGGCTGGGGGGGGGGGGGGGGGGGGTCAGGGGGCCCCGGCTGAAATCCGATTGGCCCTCAAAGTGCCCCTGTCCTGTCACTAGTCACTTACTTACAATACAAACAATAAATAGGACAATTTGATAAGAATGTTTATTCTCTAAGCTTTTTTGAAGGATCAGGAACTTTCCAGGGACGTTGGACATATAATTGGCCCCTCTGTGTAAATGATGGCCCCTTCATTGCCCCTGGTACAGAGAAATCTTAGATCCGCTACTGCTGGTGTCTGGAATATTTTGGCTTCATTTATGTGCAGTGGGAGGAAGTGGAGACGTCTATGCAATAAACAAGGACTTTCACAATTAGCAGTAATCAATATTTTGAGCTGGTGTGCTTAAACTCTGTAAAAAAAAGATTTAATACCCCCAAAATTATACAGTTTATTAAAAATCATCATAAACACGTCATTAAGCTCCTGTGTGTCATATTCTTATTTCTAGAGGCTCCACAGAGGCCTCCCCCCGCCCCCATGTTCTGCTCCCCACAGTGTGAGCCTCAGGTTTGGTGTCTTCTACGTTCGCAGACCACACACACACACACACACACACACACACACACACACACACAACTCAGGTTTCACTGTTTTCATCTCTGTGTCTTCGTGCAGACAATGACTCCCTGACAGGAGCTGCACTTAAATCCGAGCCTTCACATTTTAGCCGCTAAAAAAACAGACAAATCCTTTGGAAATGTTTGGAAAAGTCAAAGTGCAGCAGTGAGCTTGATTTAAAATCCAGGGCTGCAGCGGAGGCTCCATCTGGGTTGATAGTGTGTTTGTGTGTGTGTGTGTGTGTTTTTCCTCCTCATCCTTTTTGAGTGTGTGTGTTTGTGTATTCGTGCCGGTTCCAGGTCACATTTTCCTCGACTCGAAAACCAGCCGCGCCACCTTGACCGAGCGTTGACCCGCGACGGCCGGAATCTTCTTAGCGCGTTTCCCCTTGAAATCCGACCGTCCGTCGTCCCATCACATTGACCCGTTCTCCTTCGGAGCCCAGACTTCAGATGCCCACAGCTTTTCACGAAGCTGTAAACAAAAAAAACGCCCCGACGCCGTTAAAGCTCTCAGCCGCAGATAAAGGTATTAGCTCTGCGGCTCAGGATCCTGGATGTGTGGGTTGTGTGTGAATGTAGTCGTGTCATAAAAACTTCATTCAACCGGGAAAGTGGCTCTTTAAATCTGAAAGTACGGCTCCTGCCCCGCGAGCGGCAGCACAGAGGAATCATGGGAAACCTGCGATCAACAGGAGAAATGATGAGTGACGACTTGTTGTTTGACGTCAGAAAAGAGAAAACTGACTTTTTTAAAAGTTGTAACTCTACAAAAGGGAAACTGACAGAATAATAATTTTCATTCAGGTATCACATCACTGCAAAATGTGGAGATGGATTTTATTTCTAATACATTTATTAAAGAGGAGTAAGTTCATGACGATGGATCAGGAAAAAGAATGAAGGTTATAAAGAAAATGTTTTAACCTAAACCTGCAGCCGACTCATTCCTATAATATTAATTTATACCCTAAGAAGAACCCAGTATTATGTTTATCACCTATTCAGTGTCAGATTTGTGCATTTATGAGAATTTATTATTAATATTTGACTTTTTATCAGTGGTTTATTAGACAATGAGTCATCAGTTGAGTATAAAAGTGAAAAAAGACAATAAAACCCTTTGTCAAACCCTCACAGCCTCATTTCTTAAATTTGTCTCACCTGGTGTGTGTGGGCGAGCGAAAATAAACCTCTAATGCTGAATTCTGATCATCGGTAAAATCATCTCCTCTGTTCGTCCAGATCCTTTCTCTTATTTCTAGAAATGTCTTTTCTCCTTTCACCTCAAGTTCAACTTCATCTCTTCTCTCTGATCCGTTCGGCTTCGTCTCCGCATCGTCACCGTCTTCATCTCAGTCGTCATCAGGACATCTCCTCTCTCTCCCTCTCGGTCTGAGTGGGCGGCTCCGAGGTTTAAAGGGGATTTAGTTGCTTTTTTTTTATTCTGCATCTTGAGATTTCTCTTTTAAAAAAAAAAAAAGACATGATATCTCCTCCTGTTCCATAAGCACTGGTTTCATTATTGTTCACGGAGATTACGCTGCAGTGAACAGACCCGTCACAGTGCTCAGCTGCCAGAGTGAAAGATCCTAAAGAGCAGATAGGACGTGTTGAAGCAATGAGCTGCTTCTTTCTCTCTGGAAAATAATTAATCTGCACGACTTCTGCTCTGTTAACATATATATTCTTTACTCAAAAGTCTAAAACAACTAGAAACTTACATTATCCAAAATGTTTCCAACAACAAACTACATTTTCCTCAAGGTAACAGGATGTTTGATTCTGTCGCCTTTTAATTTGCGTCATATCCACTTTACCTGTGGCTCTGTCCGTCTCCGCTGAAACTTTAGACGACAAACGACGAAGGGAAAAACACACTGCGTGAATAAAACTGAAATACGTGACTTCACCCTCCGACATGATTTGACCTCGAGAAACACAGCTGTTGTGAACGGAACATCTCAGGAACACCTCCGGGGAGTCCTTTGAGATTTGGTACAAACGTTCACTTGGACTCACAGATGAACTGATTCGATTTGGGAGGTCAAAGGTCAGGTTTTTGTCCTTTAGAACTTTGTACTGGTCGGAGGAAACAATCAACCACAGGATGAAAATGTCCGTTTTCCGAGGAGCTTCCCTCCACAGTCCAAAAACATCCCCACAGATATCTGGATATAACTTTCCCCTGTGATCCCGTGCACATCCCGGTTCTCTTGTTTCTCTGCCCTCTTTCTGTGACCTGCGATGACAGCCGGTCCTCAAACCAGGACGAAATAAAATACATATTTGATGTGACAGCCTGTCTCTGCTCCCCCCCCCCTCTCTCCTCCTCCTGCAGCCTGCCAGTCGACCTGCTCCACCTGCTCCAGCCGGTGGGACTGTCAGTCCTGCGGCTCCCAGAAGCCCCTGCTGAGCGCCGAGCGTGACCAGTGCCTGACTTCCTGTCCCCCTGGCTCCTACCAGCACGACCAGACACTCTGTCGCCGTGAGTACCGCCGCGTGGTTTCATGTGCTCTGTGGGCGACACTGTGATAAATTGGCTCCTGGCTCAGATTCAACCACACAACCAATCAGACAGTTAGTCTCTCACAGGCTGAAGTGGATAAGTCTTCACCTCCGTCTAACTTCTCCTCGTCCTCTCCCTTTGCTTTTCTTCATGTGGGTTCTGTCTCCACTTCTCGTATCTAACTCTGTGCTCTGACTTTTTCTTTATGCAAAACTCCGAGCTCTAATACATCTCAGTCGAGTGCGTTCCCTTCGCTCCGGTGTCAACGAGGCAGAAAGTGCATCTGCAGTTCAGCAACAAGCAGCTGAGTTGTGCGTCAGTGTTCCTGGAGCCGGAAATCAACTATGTATGACTTGTTTCCAGTGGATCGGTTATCAGAGCCACTCCGAGCGGATGTTCTGACTGAATGTTTTACTATTTTTGGGTCCTGAATCTCTCAGGGGTTGAATATTGTAGCGTCAGTGTTGTGGTTTTCCTGAAGAAGTCGTCACTTCGGAGACACTTGTGTTACCGTCTTACTTCACTGAACCGTTGCTACACTTTGGCTCAATCTCCCCCCGGGGGCGACTGCTGGGAAGAGTTAGTCAAGTTCAGATGTGTTTGAAAGAAAATACCAAAATGCTTCAATTTCTTAGTCAAGAATATTCGTTGTTTTTTTTTCGTTTTGTCCACATTGCTGTCAATAGTTTGTCCGTGTGCTTCCTGTTCCTCCTCACAAGTTTGAATTAGCTTTTTGTTTCAAAGGTTTTCTCATTTCATTCTGTAAGCTTTGCTCTCTGCTCCTGTCAGTCACTCCGCGTCCATAATCCCTGAAGAAGAAGAGCTCTGTATTTTCTATTTATTTACGAGTCTCGAGTTACCAAATACATTTTTTTACTATGTTTTTATCTATTTAAATTCACTAGATCCAGATTTTTATTTGGATCTGCACCAAATTATGCTCATTTTTTTGTTACGCAAAATCTATTTAACCGATTTCCATGAAACTTTGTGGAGGGGGCGGGGCTTAACCAGAGGAAGATCCATGGAATTATAATAAACTTCCTTTAACATTGCAGGAGTTTTTCTAACATTTTCCTTAATTTCTCAGGGAATAATTCATGGATCTTGATGAAATTTGGTGCAGATCCAGATACAAATCTGGGTTGGGTGAATCTAAACGTGGTTTCATAAGGGAACTGAGTGACATTTAGATCTGAAACAAAACGTTACTGGAGGATCTTCTGCTGTTTTCTCACATGGACTCACTCTGGAGCTTTCAGGGGTCTTGCAGGAGGAAATCCAAAGACTCTGCCTCGGACATTTGCATTCCCCACCTCCAGCCCCTCTGGGTATCAGGAGATTATCCGGTGTTGAGTTCAATGTCTGAAGGCAATTTAAGTTCAGCACAAACCTCCGCCAAGGCCCAACACACCTCACATCTGCACACTCACAGATATCAGTCCTCTAAATGTGTGTTTTCATAAAGATCTTTCTTATTCTTCCTCAGAAATTCACCAAAATGTTTAAAAGTATAAAGATCTATAGAAAGAATGGATCTGTCCTCTTAATTGAATCTCCTCAGAAAGTTAATGAGTTTTTGTTTGGCCTCCATCCTTCCACCAAGTTTCAATAAAATCACCTCAGTAGTGTTTCCTGCAGACAAACAGCAGTGAAACCTAAGTAGATGAACTCATGCTTGTTTTATTACTCACCAGCCTCTGCAGTGGATACAAGAAACTAATGTGCTAATCCAGGGAAACAGAATAACGAGGGCCCTCTACATCCGTTACTCAGCTAATCTACCTCGCAGGTCTCACAACGCTGCAGAGCCTGCACCGCAAAATACAGCCGCAGCTCTAAACCGCGTGTAAACCCCCGTAGGGATGCTGATGTACACTGAGCGGTTCGGCCGAGCGCCTCCATCGAGTCGGGGAAAAAGACCTGCCGAGGCTCCCGGGGACGATGGTATAGAAACAGAGCGAGAGAGACGGGGAGTGGGTGAGAGAGCGGAGAATAATCACAATGTGATTAAATTCAGGCCAGTTCTGCAGCTCAATTTCACACCTTAATGATTATTGTCAGGAGGATTGGAATTCCAGACCTCCCCGCGAACAAGCTCCTTGGACGAGCTTAAACGGGATAGATCTCCGCAGCCATTGTAGGAATCCAGCTTTGTCTTACCTCGCCTCCATCCGTCCAAGCTTCCTGTGTACGTACAGTGCTGGCGATTGTACAAAACCCCCTCGTGGAAATCCCACTTTATGCATTTATGCTGCCTCTGTCCTGCTTCGGTGCCGCAGACGCCGGCGGCCTCCGTTGAAGAGATCCCCTCTCATGCATTAATCCAGCCTCCTGACTGCATTACCGCTGCAGAAACTCCATTCTCCAGTGGTGCGCGGGTAAATTAGATGGATACAGGAGCAGCGGTTACGCAAGACGTCCCCTGTCATGCATTTATTGTGCATCTACGCAGGTTTGATTCTGCAGAAAATACTCATCTGTGGTGTCGAAATTCACTGATCAAACCCTCCGTGTGTCTCAGGCTACGTCCACACCACAGCGTTCACGGATTGACGTGGCGTCCGCACCACGTTTAGAAGTTTTAGTCTGGACGGGAAGAAACTGAGATGTTTGGAAACGATTCGTCAGGCTCCTGTCACATGACCCCCCTTGCGGAAGATAACAACCGGCATCAGCCTCAGCTGCCAGCGCAGAACGAAACGTGGATCAATAACAAGCGATGCTGACCCTGTTGTCTCTATGCAGCTAAATCTTGTATTTTAAAATGATGCAGCTGTAAACGTAGTCGTATGGATGAAGTCTGGGATCTGTTATTTCTTCTTCTTACCTACAAGCGGCTTTAATTAGAGGGAAAACAAAGCAGCTTCTCCAGGGGACGCAGCCCGAGAGCAGCAGAGGAAAGTGGCTCTGAATGAGTGGCTGCTCAGGCTGAGGCCGTCCGGGTGGATCTCGCCTGAGTCAACTTCCCACGTTTGTTTATGGGTGGAAACTGCAGGAGGGAACGAGGGAGGAGGTGGAAGAGGAGAGGAGATGGGCGGGGCCGGCTGTAATGAGTGTGTGAGGTGTTGGGAAGGTGCGGGGGAGCTTTACGGTGGATTGTTGTTTCCTGGCAGAGGACCAGGACCACCCAGAGCCTGGTGTGTCGCCGCAGGGGGGGGGGGGGTGTTTCTGTTCACGCTCCCTGGCTCGCGACTTTACTGCTTGTGCATGTATTAAGAGTCAGCTCGTTAATAATTATGGGCGAGTGTTGTGCTGAAGATATTGTCCTCTCTTGTTCCCCTGTCTCCTTTTCTTCTCGTCCTCTCTAACCAGTTTCTCCTTATACCCCCTCTCATTTGTGACGGCTCAGTGAGATCAACACAAACTGTGCGTCTCCCCACGACGTGTCTGTGGGAGTCAGGCAGGGAGGGGAAAAAAGAAAAGAATATCTTTAAACTACAGCCGATTTATTTAGTTTAATTCTCCTGAAATCTATCTTGTTCAGCGGCAGAGTCAAAACAAAGTAGAGTAATTGTGTTTCCAGCTTCCTGCTAAAGGGAGGAGATAACAGTGTTGGAGGTCTGCGGAGAAATAACGACGATAGAAGCAGAATCTCTGCAGACATTCAAAAGCGTCGAAAGATCAGGAAGTTAAAGAAAGTTTGGTTTTCTCGGTTGCAATTAAAAAATATTGGTTTCTTCATTTATTAAAGTTAAGAGGTCTAATAATCTGGAGCAAAGTCACAGCTGAGGTAGAACAACTTCAAACTTCTCTAACTGTTGATACTGAGAGAAGTGTTTGAAATATGGCTGCTGGTCATTTGATCAATTCAAACAAGTTGTGTCACTGGTTTTCTGGAGGTCGACACTGGAACCAGTAGAATGGGGACGTCTCTGGATGGTTGACGACGAGGTTGTTGTTTCAGTGTAGATTTAAAAATGCAGTCGATTAATGTCATGACGTAGAAACTGCCCCAAACTGTTGACTCTCCAAAACAATATGAAACACTTAGATGTACATTCTTCTATAAAGGTGGTAATAAATGTCATATTAAAACCAGCATTAATCTATTTCATCAAAGAACAGTCATTTCGTTTAGTTAACAGCTCAAAAACACATTTAAATGTTAACTTTATCTTTAAAAGACGAGAAAACTTGGAGATTTAATCAATTCACTGCATCACTTGATGATCCCTTCAGTCTGCTGCTCGCTGAGCTGATTCTCACTCAGGAGGAAACACGTCTGGAGCTTCAGTTTCCTGCGTTACAGTTGAAATGATCAGAGTAGTTGTCGTTCTCTCTCCGTCTCGCTCGTATCCCAGTGAAGACTCCGACTCTGCAGCGGTTTCCGTTGCTGCTGCTCAAATAGAAAACGAGCTTCGTGCTTTTTTTTTATTCTGCGACTGTCTGAATCAATCACATTCAAACCTGCTGCAACAGCTGATTCCATAAGAGCAGGAGTTTTCACCTGAAGCCCCTGTTTCTTATTTTGAAAATGATTTTCCTCTTTTCCTCTGTGCTGAGGAGTTTAATTCCTGAATCTCTCGTCCCATCTCGTTTCATCACTTAAGGTTCAAGGTGTGTATGTGTGAGTTTGGCAGCCATGGCAGTAATCGTGTGTCCCCCCCCCCCCACCCACCCAGAAGGACAGAGAGTGAATATTATCTGCTGCACCGTGTGGCTGTGTGTTCATCTCCACCCCCCCCCCCCACCTGTGTATGCAGAGCGGGCTTTACAGACGCTTTTTTTGGCAACTGGCCTGCTGGGATTACATTTGCTGATAACTTTGCTCTTTGGGCTGCACAGGGAAATAAATTGCTTTCCCGCGCAGGGCCAAGGTAAAGGAGTTGTAATCCCCCCCCCGTTGGCTATAACCATTTTTTTGGAGAGCGAGTGTGCGGAGTGACCCGGTCATGGAGTCACATCGTGTACAGGAAGCTGCCAAATGCCTTCGCTTGGGTTTTTTGCTTCGTCTGCAAAAATTGTTTAAATTCCCAGTTGGAAGGGATTTATTATTTAAAAAGGAAAAAAACAGACTGAATTTAGTTTCAAATACGGGGATTTTGTTATAAACATTTAATGCACACGTGCAGCGGTTGAGTGAGGAGTTCATTTTCTGTGCATCATCTCGTTTTCCGAGCCGAGGAATCAGACGAAGAAGACGAGGCCGTCTAGAAAGAAGGACATTAAAATTGAACGAGGGTGTGAAGAGCTGGAGAAAAGAAAGGACTTGAGAGAGAGAGAGAGAGAGAGAGAGAGAGAGAGAGAGAGAGAGAGAGAGAGAGAGAGAGAGAAACAGACACAGAGAGAAAGAGCAATGACAAGAAATCTTGTGTGAAGCTCGAGAGAGGCCAGAGGGTTGAGGCAAGAAAGAGGCTGGGACAGAGAGAGGAGAGCATCGTGGGACGAGAGGGGTTCACGTCTTCAGAAACAGAGACAGAGACGGGGGGGGGGGGGATGTTACAGAGGAAATAGAAAGTGCTGAGGAGCATAAAGATTGAAAGAGCGGGGGCCAGGAAAGTAATTCAGCTGTCAGTCTACCTGTTGGGTTCCAATCTGCGGCGGAAACTTTTCTCCCAGAGCTAAACAAGAAACTTTACTTTGGGATGACGTGTGATTTCTGCAATTTACAACTGACTGACTACAGCTTAACAAACTTTCAGTGCAATCAAATGATTGAACTTATAAGAGCCTGTAAATTAAAATATTCTGGATTTGTGTCTAATGCTTCGTCGTAAATGTGAAAAATGACAGATCGGTGATTATTTACTGTTTCACTTCCAGATTTGATCGTGTCTGTAATCAGAACAAGTTAGTTCCTGACTGAGAAAGTTCACGTGAACGCCGTCTCAAGTTGGGGAAACTCACGATGTTGGCGTTGGAGTTACTGACGTCATCACGTAAACAAAGTGAAATCGGAGCAACGACTTCACGACTCAGGAACATCTGACTTTCTGAGGATTCCGTCACATCCCAGTTCATCATCATCATCACACACGCCGAACACGATGAAACACAAACAAACTGTCTATCCACTGTTATCGTGCAGACACGAGCTGAGCACCAGTGGGAAGGTGCTGATATTCTTCCTCAAGTCGTCCTCTGTGATATATAAAAATGTAGATGATTTACAGTTTTCTGAGGTGAAGGCATTTGAAAAAGCTCCAGCGTGGTTTCTTTAAATCACCCGGTGTCAGTGATTTAAATCCCACGCTGGGAGAAAAGACAGATTTATCCACCCACAGTAAAAACGGGTGGAAAACTCAATTTGTCCGCTGGTCGCTGGTAATTTTTCACCCTGAATGTGAAGAGAAGAGAAAAGAGAAGAAAAGAACAAGAGACCGGCGAAGGAAAGACGCTGCGATGTGTTTTAAAGTCTTGAGAATATTCTTTGGATGCTATTTTATTTAATTTAACATGAATAATAAATAATGTAACACAAAAGGTGAAAAATTAGACCAAACTTATAAGAAACATGAGTTTAGTTGGGTCCGTGTCAAAGTCACGCACATGGAGGAGGCTGGTGTTATGACCAATGCAGCTGTCAGCCACCAGGGGGCGATCGAGGCACTTTGGCTTCACTTAGTCATTCATCTTTATTCTGAGGATTTAGTAAAATACAACTCGCTCAGAATGAAAGACAGAAAAATAACCAAATAACAAGATAATTAAAACTTATAGAAAGTTTTTGATAAGTTTTAATTATCTTGCTGTGGAGTTGTTTATAAAACTTAATTTAAATAAAGTTCGTCTCATGTTACATAAACGTGTAGGAAGCAAAGTGTGGCTGTGAGCGTTGTTAGCAGCTGAGTTGTGTTGTTGCTGTGAAATCCATGTTGTGTAGATGATAAACTGAGAGTGACAGAAAACATGGAGGATGTTGCCTGATGAAAATCTGATGAAGGATCAGATTTATCAACATATTTGGTGAAGTCGTCCCATTAAGTGAGTGAGATTCTCATCAGCTCTTCTTATTCGAAGCTGATTAAATTAATTGCCTTCTCCTCGGGTGGATTTCTCCTCGTCCTCGTGTGTTTCGTTCGTCTCAGTTTATTTCTCCTCCTCAGCTCTTTTTCTTTATCTTTGACTTTCACTTGTTTGTGTCTCTCTCTCTCTCTCCCTTCACTTCTTAACCTTTGACCCCAGCATCGTGTCTCTTGTGTCGGCCCATGACGTGTATTGCTCCTCTTCTTCATCCTGAGATGTTTGTGTTTGTCCAGTTTCGCTGTTGTGTTGTAGAAACGTCACAAACATGCCCACTTGCTCGTTGTGAGTTTTCCTGAACTTTCTCCGCTCTGTTTTCTCTCATGGACTCACTCTGACATTTTTGGGACATTTGACAATATGCCAACAACAATGGCGTCTATTACCTTCTTATCTGATGTTTGACAGATCGTTGATGTAGACTATCGCCACCTACTGGCCCGGCATGCTTGTTTAGGTGTTTGCATTTGGATTTGTGCTCTAGTCTGGATGGAGCGTGATGTATGGAAGAGGGAAATGTCTGCAGGAGTGAAGACAAGGCTTGAAAATCACTTCCACGAGTGTCCCAGACAAAGACCCTCGAAAGCCCTTAGTACCTGGTCGTAGTGTGAGATTAAACGTTTTCACAAATAGCAACAGATTGGGATTCTGTGGTTTGTGGAATATTAAAAACGGTAGATCCATTCAAACAGAGAGGGAAACCCCCCGAGGAGTCTTTAACAACCTTTTCAGGAAGGATTCGTTCAGGAGTTTCTGAACACAAACCTCAAACAACAAGACCCGAAAGAAAGAAAGTGACTTTCTCTTTGTGATGATTGATGGATCCGTCAGCTGTGTTTTTCTAAATCAGACATAAAAGAATCTGAATATTCCAAAGTACATGAATTCCCTCTGGAAAGGTTTTTAATCTGTGCACAGTTCCTGGAACCGAGCAGCAGCTTGTGTGCATCAGAAATCTTTTGTTAGTTGTGAAGTAAACAGAGTCGTCACATTCCTCCTGTGTTTTCCTGCAGCTACTGTTTGTTTTGGTCTCTTTCTTCTGTTTATTTTTTTTTTTTGGTGACTGTTTTGTGGCATCTGGCCGCTGGGAAACCGACTGGGACCGTACCAGTTTGTGCTGGAACAGGGTTTGGAGAGCTGATATTTGTTCATGTGCGGCAATGCCACACACACACACACACACACACACACACACACACACACACACACACACACACACACACACACACACACACACACACACACACACACACACACACACACACACACACACACACACACACACACACACACACACACACACACACACACACACAGGGATGAATTCACAGGTGGATGTGAAGGCTCAGAAATACACACATTTAATCAGCGTTACCACCATTTCATCAAAAAACTAAACTGGATTAATTCACTGGAATTATGAGGGATGCTGTGTGTGTGTGTGTGTGTGTGTGTGTGTGTGCGTGTGTGTGTGTCTGTGTGTGTGTGTTTGTGTGTTAGTCCTGGTGTCCTCTTGCTGACACACCTGCCAGACACACAGTTAAATCCTGCTTTCACTGTTCGTCATTGCTGTTAACAAGCGTTTTACTAGTGTGTAAAAAGCGACACACACACACACACACACACACACACACACACACACACACACACACACACACACACACACACACACACACACACACACACACACACACACACACAGACATTTATCTAGTTTTCAGTTTGTCTTCTGCATTAAATAAAAGTAGTTTTGTTAAAGGTCAGTGTTTCTGCATTATTTATACCATTTGCAATAAATCATTCATGACACTCAAATCAAAGTCTACGTATCGTTGTTCTGGAAAGATTTGATTTAAGGTCACGTTCACACCTTGTTTGTTTGGTCCGGACCCAAAAGAGCAGAAAGGTTAAGAGGGAAAAGTTGATTTCAAAGTTTAGCCGTTGTCGTGATGTGTTTAAAGTGTAAAAAACAACGAATCTGAAACAAACAGACGCCAACACAACACGTTCTTTCTGATCTTTTCTCCAGACTGTCCCGAGTCGTGCTCTGAATGCCGTGGGCCGAGCCAGCAGGAGTGCGTGTCCTGCTCAGACCCGGCTGCCTTGCTCAAAGACGGGGAATGCGTGCCGGACTGCGGCGGTGGATTCTACAGTCAGGACGGCGTCTGCCACGGTAACAGTCGACACATTCACACTGTGACGAGAACCGGAGCTTCTCCTCAAGTCAGTTTAAACCAGAATCAAATGTGAAGGACACATAAATACATTTATACGCTTATATTTCACCTTTTTACTAACTTACCTGACATGTCTATATCTCTATATATAAACTGTATATACCGACAAATGGACATATAACATTCAGCTGTATACAAGCAGAAACCGCTGAGGTAATTGTAAGTAGAGTTTTTCCCGTCAGGTCAATGAGAAGAGCAGCGTTGCATTCTGGTCCATTTTCTGCTTCTGTGATTGGACCATTGATTCCTTTATTGTGTTGTTGTTATGTTTATTCATGCAAACGGGACAATGCACATTCATTAACATGCTTATTGAAGATTCATTCATGCAGACCTGTTTTTATCTGCAGTTCCTGACAGGTTGATGGTAAAAAAACACATTTAATAACATATAATATATACAATCATCGTTTGATTTCTCCAGGAAAAAAACACAAACTTTACTTCTGCCGGTATCTGTAAATTTATATAAATATATTTTACACCTGTTACACAGTTTTTTGTTGTTGACTGTGCAAAGGTACTATTACAGCCGACATATTATACTATGTATTATACTTAAATGCAATAATACAAAATGATGCAGGTATTTTTGTTTTCCTGAGAATTCTCCAACTGCAGAAAAAAAAATTGGACAAAAAATGTAATTATACTATGAAGTAATTAAATCTGCACATTTATCTTTTGTCCACAAACGTAGGAAAAACAGTTTGAATTCTAAAATCCTCCGTCTGTGAACACGTGGGTCTGCGCGGTGGTTTCACCTCCGTCCGACACGCGCTGGCACATGTCACAGGATGTGGCGGCGCACTGAACACAAACTGAGACAATAAGAGCGTTGTTGTTCGCAGTGAGCTGGAGGTGAAGGTTTGTTTGGGCTTGTTTTTCCCCGCGGATCCTCGCGCCAGCTTCCACGCCATCAGGCGCCAGAATGTGAAGTCAGCAGCAGCCAGAGTTAGCAAACAAACAATTTAAAAAAAAAAGAAAGACCACAATAATTAGCAGTTCTCTCCTCCACTAATGAGAATCTCTGTGTAGAAGAAGATCTTGTATGAATATGAATGGTTTCTATTTTTGAGTGTTGGGATGAAGAGGAGGAAGAGGAGGCGTCCCTCGGGGCGGCGGTGAACTCAGCAGCACATAGAGGAGCTCTTCTTCTGGTTCAAACCACCTTCAGGGGCTGGGGGGGGGGGGGCTGTGTGTTTACCTCCCGCTCACATCGAGGGGCTGAGTCACTCAGAGACGAGACATGTTGTGGAAAATGTCAAAACTTTGGGGAAGTTTCTTGAAAAAGGTCACGTCCATTAGAAGTTCCCAGTTGACGGCTGGTTTGAAATGTCAACATCTGGAGAGCTGACGGGTTTTTAACTCCTCACTTCTCCTCCTCGGGGTTTCCTGGACTGGATCTGAGAGCTTTACTTTGCTTCGGCCCCTCCAGGTGGTTTTAGTGTCCGTTTGAATGGAATCAGAGAATCTCAGTGTGTTTGAACGTGTTGATTTGTCAAAGTGACGGATTTAAAACAAACGTAGTAAAGTTATGTGGACTCTGGTTTTATGTTTGTGACTCGTCTCACAGACATTTAGTTCTTTCTCAAGTAAAATCGTATTAATTTTTAAACTGAGCTCGGTGATTCTTATCTTTCCAACATGAATTAACATCCACAGCCTGCGACTCGTCCTGCGCCTCCTGTTTCCCTGACAACCCCAAGTGCATGAGCTGCCCTCCAGCCACCGCCTTGCATCATGGGAAATGTATCAGCCAGTGTCCGGCTCAGCATTACCTGGACAACCACCACCGATGCAGAGGTGAACTCCAGTTACACTGAACACGTCATTGTTGACTTTTTAAAGGTTATTCTTAATATGATCAATATTTTTTTTATCCCAATAAACAAGCACAGATCGAGCAATTTCCCAAAAAGTCGTGAAAAAAGGAAATCTGTGTTTTGATCGAAATCTGTTTTATGACGTCATTTTTCTAAATTTAATTTATGGGATTTGTCTAGAAATATAGAATAAATGTGGATTAAAAAGCAACACGTGCTCAGCTACACACAATCGTTATCTATTGAAAGCATCACAACACAGATAGTGATTCTCCATCTTTAAACAAACTGTTTCCCCTGAATCCCGGCAGCCTGCCACAGCTCCTGCGCCTCCTGCTGGGGTCCCTCGGTCTCCCAGTGCCGTCTGTGTCCAGCCGGGCTCCTTCTCCATCAGGGCCAGTGTGTGGACGCCTGTGGGGAGGGACTGTACTCGCAGGACAACACCTGCCACAGTAAGAACCCATTTTAATTAAAATGCCTGTTGGAGTGATTGATGATCCTCCTCGTTGACCCTTCACCTCTCGTGTTTCCAGACTGTCACCCGTCCTGCCGCTCCTGCGTGGGGCCGCTGGCCTCAGACTGCCTCCGCTGCCTCAAACCAGAGGAAGCCCTCCTGCCGCAGTCCGGTCTCCTGCAGCACGGCGTCTGCACAGCGGCGTGTCCCGCACGCAGTCACCTGGACGACCTGCAGACATGCAGAGGTGAGCGCACGTGAACCTTTTTGGTTCGATTCCCTCCTCTTGTTTCAGGAGAAGCACCAGCGGCGCCTCTCTGTG
This sequence comes from Hippoglossus hippoglossus, assembly GCF_009819705.1. Taxonomy (NCBI): domain Eukaryota; kingdom Metazoa; phylum Chordata; class Actinopteri; order Pleuronectiformes; family Pleuronectidae; genus Hippoglossus; species Hippoglossus hippoglossus. Next base: position 2,867,327 of record NC_047159.1, on the reverse strand, counting down.
TGTCATTGGTCACGGCTGTTTACGAGTCATCGCTTAACGAGTCAATCTGCACTCACTCTGGTGCGGTGAATTGATTTGTTCGACCAAATTCAATCAGAGCACAGAGGAAAATCCATGACAAGGAAACTAAATCGTGTTTATTCAACCAAGCAATGAAGACGCCAACTTGGAAAGAGACGTTTAAAAGGGTTTTGTGGATAAGTGCTGGTTGTGAAAGAGGAGCTGCAGCAGCGGAGAGTTTGAGGAGAGTGATGTGTTTTCTCAACATCAGAGCATCGAAACCTTTTCCAGTAATAACACTAATTAAAACAATCAAACTGAATACGAGCAGAATGCGTCTCCTTCAGAGTTCAATCAGGTTCAGACTCGTTATAGTTCCCCGGTGAATGTCAGACAAAGGTCACGGTGACAGGAAACAGACAGTTTGTAGGAAACAGACACGTGATGGTTTGGATCTGTGTCTTTCGTGTTGTGCACAGACGTGACTCGACTCTCGGGGAAACAGAAACTCAATACAGAGCTGCAGCACTGTGTTCGCCTTTGAGCTCCGTCATTGTTCATCATGAAAAGCAGAGTCTGTGGTTTTTAAAGATGCAGGAGACGAGCGAGACCTGTTTGAAACCCGCGGCCCAGTTGCACTCTGGGTAGGATCGTGGGGCTTTTTCCCACGGCGGTGCAGATAAGTCCCGGCCGTCTGTTTCCCAGTCGCTCAGCAGCAGCTGTGTCTCAGGCTGTAGGTGCAGTTCAGTCCCATCATCTCAATTACAGGCTCCCCTGAGGAATGTTTTTATAGTTTCCTGTTAACTGATGGCTCCTGGATTCCTGTACCTTTTGAAACACTGTAATTGGTTATTCCTCCCAAAGTCCTGTGAGAGTGAAGCGAGTCTCACCACGAATGTGAAATCTGCTCCCTGGTTCTCTGGTGGTCGGAGTTGTTCTCAAATTGGAGTTTGAAACCTCTTAAGGAGTCAAAACGTTTTTCTACGAGCTTTAAGTGAGTCGTCAAGCTTTTTACCTCCGAGTAATGAAATTCAGCATTTTTACAACAGGTCAAACAGCCTGAATATGATGAGTACGACGACATCACACTGCAGCTGTAACAGGAAGTCATGAGTCTGCATCACTTCGATTTTGAAGACCTCGAGCCTGAAGCCGTTTTAAGTTCAGACGGAGCCAAGAACAGACTTTTGTTTACTTTACCTGGAACTGAGAATCCGTCAGCAGTATTGGATTCCCTTAATCCTCCTGCAGGAGACAATTACAAATCAAAGAGTCGTAGGTGGAGCGTCCACTAAGGCCCATTATCTGTTTAATCACATGGGACCGGCACACGGAGCCGATACAGGAACCAGAGGCTTTACGATTGAGTTTCCTCACTAACCCCAAGATTTGTTCGTAGCGAGACTTGGAAAGAGGATATTCACAAAACCAAGATATTCAGAATTAGAGGAGAAACCAGAGTAATGAGCCAAAAAGTGTGATTTTGTCTCCTTGTGATTTCCAGAAGCCTCACAGAAGTGAGAAGCGATGAAAACCCTCTTCATCCTTTATCCACACGACTACGTTTCAGTTTTTAAACGTCACTGATGCTACGTTTACGTCTGCTTTACGCACTACTACGAGTGTTCGAGCACCTCAAAACGGAGAAGTTTGGAAGCTTTCGCCCGGCTCCATGTGCAACTGTCGGCCCGTCACTGCAGCCGTTAGACTTCATGACATCCTGGGCTGAGGTCGGAGCTGCACTCTCGCTCTTCCTCAATGGGAAGAGGAGCCGGCGGCTGGCTGAGGGCTGATGCAATACTCTCTGCCCCTATCTGCAGCATCTTGTCGTGACTTCAGCGATAACAGCCTCCTCCTCGCCTCGGGGCAGCTGGTCAGAATGTGCCTCAGCGATTAGCTACCGGGAGCAAAGAGGAGCTTGCCTCATACATCCCAGTGTGTGTGGGCGGGAATGGAATCAGAGGGTTTGCTGCTTCTAGTCGTGTAAAACCAGTAACTCGTGTTTTGGCAAGATAACATCTTGTTTGGTCGCTGCCGTGGACGTTACCGTGTCCTCCTCATTCGCCTCATTTCGTGCTTGTGTGATGCCGAATCCTCACATTTTAGACGATTGTTATGCAGAGAACTCGCTTTGACCTGCTTGTCTCAGCGTAGTTCTGCCGCACGTCGGCTGGTGTGTCTGACTAAGTGCCACTTATCCAGTTTGCTTTCACTCCCGGCTTCCTGAATCCGGCTCAACGCACAGTGGGCTGAGCATCGCTAATGGTCGTTAAAGCTCCATTCACAGTTTTATGTAAATCAGCCGCTCCACTCCGCCTCTGTTATGAGGAACAAAGGTTTCGCTCAGCGGAGAGTCGACGGGTTCAGGTGTGTGTGTGTGTGTGTGTGTGTGTGTGTGTGTGTGTGTGTGTGTGTGTGTGTGTGTGTGTGTGTGTGTGTGTGTGTGTGTGTGTGTGTGTGTGTGTGTGTGTGTGAGATACTCAGCTACTGTCCTGAGTACTGTTAGAGGACGGTGTGTAAACATGGGCTCACACACTCCAGTGTTTATGTACACACAAACACAATCACAGACAAACACAAACACACACTTGTGTACACGGGCTGTCGGGCCGCCGCACGCCTCAAAGCAAACTCCAGCCTGTAGATCCCCGCGTGTCGGAGGTTTGATGCCGCTGGACGGACGGGTCACAAACAACAAGGGCCGACGCTCCAAGTGTTAATGTGTCTGATTAATTCATTTTTTAATTAATGATTTGATGCTATGGAAACGGGGTTTGAAATGTCATGATTGGCAGCTGAGACTCGTTAAGGCTCAACCACGTGAATATGGCGGGACCTTGATGCCGCGGCTCCATCCCATCATCGTAACTGGTGGCGTTCATGTTCTGGATATTGGGAAGAAGTTCAGATGCGTCGTCCATCTTTATTTAGAGCCTATATTCCCAGGATAGGCATCATTGGTTAGTATGCATCAACCTAGGCCTTATAAGTGTAATTTGCTATATAACTCTTTGCTATATAGCGTGAAAGCAGAGACGCAGCATGATTACTGATGAAGTGCGGCGCCGCCTGTCATCTCTGTGACGGCAAACCTGCCAGTTTCCATCACTTTAATCTGCTCTGAACTCAAACCTTCACAGCAGGTGAGCTCTCGACTCTTTTTCAGTACAAAACGTCTGAATCAGATCAGGCCTTTGTGGATTTTCCTTTTTTTGTGTCTGCCCCCGCACTCGCTCCTCCGTGGTGCGATGACCCAACCTGAAGAAATCCAAACAGCCTGGAAACACGCCTGCGGGAGTAAAAAAAACAAACAACAACCTTGAAACCTAACTTTTGAGGGACAGGCTTTTCATGTATTTACGTCTCGAGTGTGATCTCTGACCAGCAGCTTTATATCGTGACCCGCACGAGTGAGACTGCAGCTCTGTTCGCAGGGTTGAGAGGTTTCACTGAAGAGCTCAGTGATTCATGAGGATCTTGGTATCGCTGCTCTGCTCCTCTGCGTTACAAAGACAAAAAGCAAGGTAGACGTGGCCCCCGGTAAGGACGCCTCTTCACCCCCCCCTCCGCCGCCGCCTTCTCCTTTGGGAGGTTTTCCCACGACAGCTGATTAGGTGAGTTACCTCAGGAAGATCCATAGTAAGATCCAGAAGAAATACGCAGGGGGAAACAACATCTATAGGCTTCTGTGTTTGTTTTGTTTCCATTAAAGGAGAATAAGAGCTGCTGTATATCAGAGAGCAGCTTGGAGGGAAGTTGCTCCAGTTTAATGGATGAATCTAGAAATCTGGAGAATTCCTCTTGATGTATAAAATCAGCCGATATGTTTGTCGGTCTTTTCTGCTCATAGACTGTAAATATTAAATATGTTCGAGCTCTACTTTTGGGAGCTGTCATGCCGTCCATCTTTATGTCGTCTTTTATTCTGATATAATTATTTAATTTAAGCCGAAAAGATCCGATGTTGTGTTTGTTGTCTTTTTATTTATAGTTATTTATACCAACGTTTATGGTTAAACTGTAAATTATCAAGCTTCAATTACATTTCTCTGACTCAAGGGTTTGATCATTTCCTAATATATATATATATATATATATATATATATATATATATATATATATATATATATATATATATATTGGTCAATTTAACAGTATTGGATTTTCCTTCCTAATATCGGTGTCAGCATCGGTTCACAAAATCCATATCAGTCGGACTCTATTATTTTTAACTCCACCGTCTCTCAGAGGTTGAGGATGGATTTCTAGACACAGATCATAATCAATGTGAATGATCGATCACACACTTCAGATGTGTGTTATCTACACAACTCTGCACCAACACAATGATCCGCCCGCTCTGTACCAGGACGATCGTTTGAGGACGACATGAATGAAACACGTCACACCCTCGAGTTATGACCCCATCAGCACAAAGCAAGAAACTAATCCGATTCTCTGGACACGTGCAGCGGATCATGTGCGACGCCTGCACACAGGAATTCAGGCTCTGCAGGAATCAATGTGCGTTCTCCGCCCTGTAACAAATCACACATCCCTGCTGCTGTAAGAGAATTAATGACAGGAGGCCTGTTTAATATGCCTGTGTGCGTGTGGTGGAGGGGGGGGTGGGGGTTATGACTGTTAACATGAAGGTTTGTGTGTCGCCTGTTTGGCTGCACGTTGTTGGCGTGTTCATGCACGAGCGAGCGCGCAGGTGGGTGGTCAACTCCATCACTGAAGCATTTAGCCTGTCGCTTAACTCACCAATTAAGGTGCCGTGTTTGACAGAGGAGAAGGGGATTATGGGTAGGTGGCGGGGAGAAGGTGTGGGGGGGGGGGGGTGGTCAACAGGATGTCAGATTGACGGTTTTGCGGGTGACACCGCCGTGACTTTGCAAAGTCCTCGCTCTGACATTGAGGCGCACACACACACACAGACACACACACACACACACACTCGGCTGTGTTGGCTCAGGTAGAGAGCAGCAGTTTGCTCCTGCCAGGTTGTCGTGCGCTGTGTGTACACAACAGCCGGATGCAGCTGACAGCTCTGTGAAAGAATGCAGAGAGGAGTAATTATAAACACACACATCCGTGCAAAAAAAAGTCAGGTCGTGTAAACACACACACACACACTTACACACACACACTTATGGTGCTCATGGTCGTCTTTCAGTCCCACCTCCTCCTCCTCCTCCAGCAGCAGCACCAGCAGGTTGTGGGTTTGTGGCTCGTCTCCAGCCGAGAGCACTGCTCGGTAATTTGTCGTCTTTGAGTCAGAGCAGACGTGAAGAGGAGTCAGAGCAGCTGTGTTTTGGGGCGAAGGGCAAATTAGGGAAGAGTAAATAATCCAGGGACAGAGAGGTCGCGTGTTCTACACGTTTAAAGAAAGACAAAGAGGAAAGTTGCAGCCGTGACACTTCACACATGGAGAAAGATGCAAGGAGAAGATATTCAAAATGCTTAACAGTACAAACCTGTACTCTAATTGAAATACTGGTATCAGGTAAAAGTATTTTAGAAAGTGTTATTTGTCCGTTCCATTCTTGTGAACATGATATCTCCAGAACGCCTTCAGGGAATATCTTCAAAATCTGGTACAAACATTCAGTTGGAAATAAGGATGAAGTGATTAGACTTGGGTGGTCAAAGGTCAAAGGTCACTGTGAGTCTTTATGAATCTGGAAAAAATTGATGTCGACTGAAACTGTACTTATTAGTTTCTTGTCTTTTTTAAAATCTTAAATATAATCCTACATATTTTCATCTTGATATATTTTCATTAAATTCAGTGCTATTTTTTTTCTTCCATTTATATTATTCTAGTGAAAGGTATTTGTCTTTAAGTAATTTTATTTATTATCATTTTATTATTAATTTAATTCTGATTACACGTTAAATGATTTCTGAGATGTTCAGTTTCAAACAATTAATCCCGACGTCCCCATTCATCGTTGTACTTATAATTTAAATCCCTCAGATACAAAGCATCCTAAAATAATCATCCGGGAGGTTCTATGTTCCAGTATCTCAGCTAAACACTTCAAACAGCAGCGGAGCGTATTCGTGAAGTCGTCGTTGGCTCGCGGCCGCGTTGGAGCCCCCCCCCCCCCCCGTGAGCTGGCACCGTCTCTGGTGTTAATGCGTACAACTTCTGAAGGGTGACGCGAGCTGCTGGCCTCGTACGAGTGTTACATTACATTACTGCTGGCTGGCAGCGCCGACTCCAAAACCTGAGAATCAGATTGCAAACATGCCAATAGGGGAGGAGCGGGATCCAGCAGGGCGGCCGCAGGACAACAGAAATAGTGGCGAGAATTGGCAGCGGCTCAGGCCCAGAAACACAGGCTGCGAGTATTTTTAGGTTAGGTCCTGCATTTGGGTTTTGATGCATTCATGCTGCCGCAGTCGGGCTGAATTAGTAATGGAGTTTACAGCAAAACAAATCCACATGGTCCTCGGTTGATTTCACACTTCACCAGTACGCTCCTCGTCGCCTCTGAGCCCTCAACACGGAGAATAATTGCATTTTTGTCCCACGAGCAAAACAATTTCCCGGGAAATTCAGCAAAAATAAACCTGGAAAGTGGATTTTCCTTTTCATTTTGTCATTTTATTCGTATTTCTGTCGCAGGAGGAAGGTGGAGTTTGCGATGGAGTGCACTCAGGCTTCAGGCTTCAGGCTTTTCATGCCTCTCGCAGTGAAAATTTAAATCCTTTCGGTCTCTCTTTCCTTTTCAGAGTGTCATCCCTCCTGCCTTCACTGTACTGGACCTTCTGCAGACAACTGTACATCCTGTCCCTCCCCGTCCAGCCTGCACGAGGGCCTGTGTGGCCCCTCCTGTCCCCAGGGCTTCTTTATCCAGGACAGTGAGTGCCAAGGTGAGAGCTTCTGTAGCACATCCACAGAATATAACATTATATTTCCCCTTCCACACCAAAATAAATGGGTTTGTCGATTTTACTCGTCTCCTTCCGTGTTGATTGGCCCGTTACAAACAACCCAGACGCACTAAAACGCCTCACGTCCGTCTCGGTGAGGGTTTAAATTCTACCGTCAAAGTTTTAGTGCTGTTACTTTTTATACTTAAGCTCCAGTGATGGTTATTTTCTCATAACCGGCAATGAATCAAACCAGTGTGAGTTAAATAAACGGGGACAGAGCCACAAAAAAAGAATCACCATCAAATCTGCAGCTGGACTGAGATCTTAGCGTCTTTTCTCTCGTAGGTTTTTGTGTTCACTGCACATTTACTGAAAAGGCTCCGTAAAGCTCTGTAAGTATCGGGGGGCGTGGAAACCCTGTGATCCACAGCTACCGTCCAATGGGTGCAGGTCGCAGGTGTAGGTGGGCGTGCAGGCTCCACCCCCCCCCCCCTCGCTCCTCTAAATGTGGTCACTTGTTGGTTTGAAACAAAGATGGAGAAGAGGCCAACTCCTCCTTCACAACGACAGCTCGTAATGAACCTAATGGGTGATGTCACTCTCGGTCTGATCACAGAACTCGGCTCCACAGCGGGATGTCATTCGCTGGTCGTTGCCATGGTAACGTTCATGAACCCTTTCAACATGGGACCCTCTCAGATTAGGTGAATGAGCTGCAGCCCTTCTCTCCCCCCCCCTCAGCGTTACCCCTGAGGTTAATAACAGTCTGGAGGGGGGGTCCGGTCAGAGCGTCTGAGAATCTTTAATTAAGCTAATTAATCCTGACGTCTCCCGGTGGTGTCTCTGCACACGTGGTCCCACTCCTCCTCTGTAACTTCAGATCTGCTGACAAAGTTAACTTCTCACGCTGCAGCAGCTCTCTGCTTGAATATCATTTACCCCATTTTTTCTTAATTAGCCTTCCCTGCCTCCTTCCTTGTCTTCTCTCCTTCACGTTGCGTCCTTATTCCTTCCTTCCTCTTCCTCTTTCTCCAGCTTCCTCTTCAAAGCCCGTCTTCCTCCTCTTCTTCTCTGCCTCCTCCACGTTTCATTCCCTCTCTATCTCCAACCCTCCTCTCTTCCAGTCGTCAATATCAAAACTCTCTCTCTCTCTCCTCCACTTGAGATGCAGCAGCCTCAATTAGCGTAGCTCAGTTTCCATAATTTGATTGGTCTGTTTGTTTGGCTTTGAGTTTGAGGACTGGCAGTCCAGTTTAACTCTGGCGGGGGGGCCTCCGTGTGTGTTGCGCCCCCCGGGTTGAGCCTGGACAAGTTCTGAGATCGTGGCCGTCTCAGTCATTATTTAAATGTATTTTTTTTGCCTGCTTTCTGACCCTGTTGTCCCCCCCCCCACCCCTGCAGCGTGCCACCCGTCCTGCCAGTCCTGCTCCGGTCCCTCCCAGGCCGACTGCACTTCCTGTCCCCCGCTGGCCTCCCTGCAGAGCGGCTACTGCAGGACGAGCTGCCAAGACGGGCTTTTCCTCAACGCTGCCACTGGAGAGTGCCTCAGTAAGTGTGGGTCTGTGTGTGTCTGTGTGTGTGTGTGTCTGTGTGTGTCTGTTTGGGTGCGAGGATGGTGTCATGCACATTTGTATGCTATTTGCACAAAGCTTTCATCAAACACTCGACCACGAGTGCTTTTATTTATATCTTGAGTCGCCCCAGTGGGAAATGAAGCAGCAGGTTTAGTGCCTGGTTTTACTTTGCACGGACAAATAGTGTGTGTGTGTCCATTGCTATGAAAAGCTGCATTATTCATAAGAAACACAGACCGTCTTTTTAAAATTCATGTTCCTAGATTGATATGCTTTACTTAAAATCTGTTTCTCCTGAACCGCTGGATCTCAAATTATCTGCCGAGCTGCAAGATGAAATTAAAACTAGTTTTTACTGGAGACGACGGGTTTTGTTCTCGACGTTTTCACTTTTCTGAATAATCAGACAAATTGCAGCTGCGTCAACGTCTTCACACGCAGCTGCTGGATCCACTCTTCATCGCTGAAGTCGGTCCAATCAGACCAGGTTGAACCAGAGCGCTCAGACATCTGCAAATCAAGAATGGAATAATACGGCATCTCAGAAAGTCCAAACAGGTCAATGGCAGTTTTGGAAGGAGAGAAAACTGATTGAATCACGAGTAAAAAAAACGATAGAAAAGATTTTTCATCAGGGAAAATCTGCTTCAGCATCTCTCCCCTCACTTGTATCGTCAGACATGTTCTGGAACGCTACTTTTTTGGAGATTAAAAGCAACGAAAAACAAAAAATCAACAGTTCTAATAATCCATTTCTCCGTTTTCTTGAGTATTTCAGTGAGTTGTTGTTTTCGATTCCATCTTAAGAAGCACAGACGTCTCCTCCACCTCTAAAGGGAGAAGCTGGTAAAAGTCACACGTGGTCTTCTACAGATCTAGTTCAACTTTACTCTCAACATTTCCACTTTAATATCAAATTGCAAAAGAAAAAAATATACATATCTTGTGTTTGACCCTGATAACGTTCCTCAGATATCGTTCTCAAACAAACAACATGAACACAAAACAGCATCTGAAATACAACAAGGTGGAAACGAGTCAAGGTTGGTCGTGTGGCTTGTTTCTACAGAAGTCACAAGAAAGAACGGTGAAGGTCATTTTAACTTGCACAGCTTTTTAAAACTGCTCCTGCAACCAAATAAACAAACAACGAAGCAAAGTGAATTTCCTGCAGCTCTGGATCACATCTCTGTAATATCTAATTTCGTAGCCTCAAAATGAAGATTTAATAATTACTGAATTATTTACGTGGTAAGGTAGCTCCCACTGTTCCCACTCTCCCCTCTCACTGGTTTCCACATGTCTAGATCTCCGGCTGTGGATTAAACGCAGCCATGTTTACGTGGTGGGGAGCCACAGCAGGAGAGTGTGTGTGTGGGGGGGGGGTAAACAGAGTCTGAGGGAAGAAAATAGACGCATTGACTTTTAATTACAGTTTATGATGACGTGCACTGTTTGGAGATGGGAATCTGCGAGCGGATTTCACACACACACACACACACACACACACACACACACACACACACACACACACACACACACACACACATGTTGATACACACGTGTGCAGGCGCACGCTCCTCGCTCGCAAACTCCAAATGGGTCAAGCTCAGCCAAACTCTAGTTAATAAAAGATGCCTTGTGGCACTTCTGGGCCACAGAAAACACTGGGGTCATCATTCCTGCATTGCCAGACATGCACACATGCACGAAAATACACAAAGACGTGTACAGCAGAACTCCCTCGTGAACACAAACTCTCACTCTTTTCATTCCTCTCTTTCTCTCTTTCTCTCACACACACACACAGCCCTGGATCTCATCTGTCCACCAGTTACATAACCTCTCAGAGCGATGGGGCCTTCCCTCTCCATCACGATACTGGTCCCAGAGCAGCCGTCAGACGTCTCACTAGAAGTTGTCTCCTCTTATCGTCTCCCTGTCCGTCGCTCGCCCCGACTCCCTCACTCCTCCTGTCGCTATCACTTGATTCGTATCTGACATCGTTCAGTTCACACGTTGACGGGAGGTTTCAGCTCAGTCGGTGGCCCCGAGTTGCACGAGATTCCCTCGAGTGTTTGAGCTTGTTCGTGTGTCCGGCTGCTGATTTTAGAGGATACAGGAGATATCAGGAGCTAAATGATCAGCCGACATCACGGCTGACTGTGACCAATCCCTGGGTTTCATTATGTCACAGACCCAAAGAACCAATTCCATCAACTTAATCTACGTGTAGCTAGTTACCTGTATTTTACAAGCTGAGTTAGCAAAGGGAACACGTAGAAGACACGGACAAAGATGCCAGGAGAGTCTGAGGCAAGGACGGTGTCGGGTGCTTTGAACAAAAGCTGCTGCACCCGGCTGCTCCACCTCTCGCCTGAATCACGCAGAGGATCTGTTGCTGTTGTGAACGTGTCTCTGCAGAAAACCTCTGACACTCTGTCTCCAAGTTTTCAAGTTTTTTACCCGGAGGTCATGTCTGGAAACGTCCTAATTGGTTTCTGGTTGCAACACCATGAATTACTCCTGGATCAGCATATCACATAATGTGCTGTCCAGTAGAAAACGGTGGAGATGGAGTCTCAAAGGGCTTCATGTTCTATTTAGGGACAGATATGAGTATTTATGTGTTTAATAAATTCCAGGACAGGGATCATACTTAGTTCAATCTGCAGCTGATGTGTTTTCAAAGTGTGAACAACAATCAGACGTGTTTTACTGCGGAAAACGAGGTTTAAATAAACATGACGTGAAATGTAAAACTTTCAATCACGACCTGCAAACAACACAATGTTGTTTTTTGTTGTTTTGTGTGTTCGTGTTAGTCTGATGTTTGCACAGGAGGCGTGAGATGTGAGTCCGTGTGAGGATCGAGTCTCAGCAGCAGCGTCAAAGATCTTAACTCTCCTGCCAAGCTCGTTTGTTTGATGTACAGAAAAATCAAGTTCTGGGCCGATGACGAGGAAACGTTGAGCTCTGAGTTCTGAACCAAGAGCTTCGACCAAAAGAGTTTACTTGGTGTCACGATTGTGCCAGAACAACACATGAAGCTCAAAATAGACCCGAACGCCCCGTAACACAAATCACCATAGAAACAGGGCTCGACTGCAGAAGACTCAGGATCAAGTTTTATTTCTTATCTCTGCATCTTAAATATGTTGATTCTGAATATGAACTTGACCCGATCAGGAGACTTAGGTTTCTAACGTCGAGAGCATTTCTCACTTCGCCATCTTATCTTCTCGGTCTTTTGTTGCTTTTTAATTGCACTCGCGTGAGGCCATGTTTCATATTTACGCTGGTAGATCCAGAATATTTATCTTTTATCTGCCCTGCGGACATTTCTTTCAACACAATCATATAATTAATGCGATTAAATGCGGTCGTGTAAAATTCCCCTTTTCTGAAAACGAGCACAAAGACAATGTTGACCTTTTTAACTGTTGTTTTTTTTAAAGGGTGAAACAAAAGCACTTTAATAGAGTAGATATGCAAAAGATATGAGCACATTGCATTTATCATCTTTTCTCACACGAGGAGGATTCACTGTGAAACTCTTCATGTAAAGTGCACAGAGAAGTTACGGAGTTTTCTTGTCCCTTGCTTGTACAGTATAGGACTTTCTAAATAAAAGCTCTGTTCACACATCCTGCTCCTGTTCTGCATGAATTCAGGCCTTTGTTTGACTGACACGTGGAGATAAGTTATAATAATGTGTCTCCCGGCCGATCCTTATCCTATTTCTGACATCTGAGGCGAGAGCAGAAGTTTTTTTTCAGTTTTGGGGCGACTGAGCCAAAACGTTGACTCACAGCCGAGCGAGAAGAGAGAAAAAGTAGGACTTCTTTAAAAGCTGCATCTGTAAATCCCTTCTTTGTTAGGGCGACATGTCTAGACGGGGCGAAGTCAGCGTCAGAGGACCACACAGCTCCTCTGTCTGCTGCGCTTTGTCTTTCCTCGTGCCTGTAACTTCAGATAAAGATGATGCCCTACTTTTGTTCGCCTCTCTTTGTGAACCAAAGCAGCTCTGTCCCCGCGAGGAAGTGCTCGGAGAGAGGGAGCGAGAAAAAAAGTTTGCTTCTGCAGGAAAACAACCAAACGAGAGACACATTAGAGCCTTTATTTTTCCTGCGTGACTCTCGTTAAAGCCTCGTTCTGCAGGAGACGCAGGGAAACAGCGTGACGCAGGACATTGTCTGGCGTAAACGTGTCCCACAGGAGGACAAACGCTCATCCATCCTGCATGTTGTGCATTTATAACCCCAGCATAGCTTTTTATGTGCTTCAGAAATGGTAACTACACCATAAAGAGGGACTCTGAGGGCTCAAATCAATACCATTTGGGTTTTATACTCGGTTTTAGTCTGCACAGTCAATAACGCCTGACGCCTGAGTTATCTCATCTCGGGCGGTGGAGCCATTTGTTTCTCTCTCCCGGAGCCGGATCGCCCGCAGAGTGTTGGCAGGAGGAACGCTGGTGCGTGTGTTGTTGCAAAGCGATGTGGTATGAAAGGTGTGGACGTGAGAGGAAGTTCCTTTCTTCTCCTCCTCCTGCTCTTTTGATGTCAGATCTGCATCAGAGGGAGCGAGTGACTCACCTGAGCAGGCGCCGGGTGCTTCAGATCGGGGAGTTTAAGATCTGGAAGCGTTTTTTTTTTTTTAGAGGAGAAGCTGCTCAGGAGATTTTCTAAGTGAAATTAGCAGAAATACATGATTTTCTCTGTATTTAACCAACAGCGATTTAACCAAATCAGCGTCAGAGCAAATGTGACCTTTACCACTTAAATCTACCAAATATACACAGGGTTGTAAATGTAAATTGGATTTTTTGAAATAAAATATATGTAAAACATGCACTTTTCCAAAGAAAATTAAGTTAATGTGTGAATATTAGTCCTTTGACTCATAATGTTCCACTAATTTAATATGAAAACAACCACTGATTTCTCTCTAAACTCTCATAAGTGGAGTTTGTCACATTTTGTTCCTTTTTGATATTTCCTCTGAAAACTGTGTCTCATATAGGATCAAAACCTTCAGGGTAATAATCAGCATTTTAACTCCATCAGTTCACTTGTGCTCGTTATAAAGACTGGAGACTGAAGGCAAACAGGATTTTCCCTCAGGGCCACGAAACTGAAAGTCACTTCTACACCTAAAGAAAATAAGAAGGTCTAAAGAAAGAGTTTGAATAGAGCTTTGTAACCATGGTGAGGAAACAGAGGTAAATATGACACGCTCGTGTTTACAGAGCAAAGATATATAGGTCTATTCAAAAAACAACTCTTTTTAGTTCACGTCAGATAAGAAGGGAAACGACGGCAGTGGAACTTTATTTTCTGTAAGTTTTGAACTTTTCAAATTTGTGCAGTTTTGACACTTTTTAATTAAAAGTCATTTAAAATCTTCTGTTTGACTTTTGACCTTTAAAGGCCGTTCCTAATGTGGATGTGCCGAAAATTAAATAAATTAATAAATCAATTCGTCCATTTGAGATTTGTCACTGAGAAAACTCTTTCATTTTCACTTATATGTCACAATAGGTATTAATTTCATATAAACACAACAGAGAACTGCTGTAAAATCTGAATATCACTGAGCATTGTTCAATTTATAATGAATAATAGTCATTTTCATTTAAATAGCATCTTTCAAAGCAGCCGTTACAACGAGCTTCACGAAGATGAAAACAAGAAAACTAAACATCACAGACAGGAAGCAAATGATACAATAGGAAATCAAAGACTAGATAAAAGAAGTAATGACCCCAAATAAACCCATTGAAACGATTAATTCCTCTAAAGACCCGTCAGAGCCGATAGATTACAGCACTTGAATTTGAAATGATAATATGTCTACGTGCTTAAAAAATACCCCAGACAGACGATCACCTGTTACGTTTTCGGATTAAACCCAAATCTTGTTTTCACCCTGTAATCCCCGCGCTGTCCTCTCGTTCATAATCCTACGTAAAAGAACGAGGAGTGCTTTCGTGGTCTTAACACTTCTTCTCTTCTTTCTGATAAACCCGCACGTGAGCCGCCGCCGCCGCCGCCGCCTCTTTATCTGCCCTCCTCCCCCGGGGCCGACACGCAGCTCTTCACCTGCAGATGTTTATCTCAGGGAAACCCACATCCGAGCCACAGACACAACCCAGATCCCGTCAGATAGCTGCTCTTTAGTCTCCTGCTAATCTGCGCTCCATCTGGGCTGCGTGAGGACGAGGGAGGTCGAGGACGAGGCGTTGGAGATAAAAACGGAACCAGACCGACTCCATGTTCATGTTTCGTCTCCTCTTTCAACTCCTCGTCTGGATTTCTTCCCTTTTCCAATTATCCCTCCCACGGAAGAGCAATTAGCTGGATTTGATTCGAGCACGTTAGGACCAGATGATCCTCATTAAAATCCTACTTTTCTTTTCTAATAATTGCGTTTGTCGTCACCTGTTCTGTTTTGTTCGAGCTTTGAAAGGAGTCAAATCCCACGAGCTTTCAATCCCTTCAGAAGTTGAGAAGAAGTAAAACTACAGATGGAAATAGTTGATCTAAATCAAGCTAATGCTTCATGTGAGGTCGTTAAAAAGTCCTGACACAGACTTTAAAGCTGAATAACTTTGAAACGGGATCAGAAACAAGTAGCGTGTTGAAGGGCAGAGAGCGGGTCGGCCACCGAACGTCCGGTTGGTGGTTCGATCCCCAGCTCCTCCAGTCTGCATGCTGTCTATGATGCTATATCATCGTGTTAAAGACAGTGAACATTAAAAAGTCCTGGATTCTACCCGTTCAACCAGGGTTTGTCCTCAGATCATAGACTGTAAATAAAGATCGACAATATGACGGCTGTTTAAAAGTGAAGCCAACGTGTATATAGGTCATATATCCCTGCCTCCTCCGTGTTAGTGGACGGGACACGGGTCAGATTCATCTTTCTTAATTCTGTGTTTTGTGTGTTCTTGTTTAAATGAGGCGAGGAGGCGGGATTGAAGGCTGAGACTCGCACGTGATTGGCTGAGCTTTAATTAACGGGACCTTAATTGCGCAGACTGTGGCTTCTAATGAAGTCATCTTGGTTTTGTTTCTGAACACTGGGAGAAAGTGGAGACCCGTCGCCCATATTTATTTACAGTCTGTGCCACGGTCCCATATCCATATTCAGTTCTGTAGTTTTCCGCTAATCCTGCTGACAGACGTCGATGAGATCATATCCTCTGTGGCGGCGGTAACATGATGTTTGTATCTGTGATGTATGAAGTCTGAGCCTCTCTCCCTGTGTGTGTCCTTCCTGCAGAGTGCAGCTCAGACTGCCAGCGCTGCACAGCCGACCTGCAGACGGGCATCGGCAGCGTGTGCCTGTGGTGTCGAGAGACGAGGACCTGGCTGCTGGGCGACCACTGCACCTCGCACTGCCCCCGGGGCCACTACGGCTGGCATGGAGCCTGCATGAGTAAGGAGCTTCTTCTGCCTTTATACAGGACATAGAAAGAGGTCAGAGGTCAGAGGTCAGGGGTCAGGGGTCAGAGGTGAGGCAGGAGAAGCCCTGAAGGTGAAAAGTGTCGGAATAATCAAATCCATCTTTTATTCAAGAGTCTTGAACATGTCTCACATGAAACTGCTGGTGCCCCATAAGGTTGCAGGTACTGGGAGAGCTGGTCTACTGGAGGGATTCCAGTCTCAGTCCTTATATGTGGTCTCAGGCTGGAGAACAACTTGAGACAACAACTTTCAGATACTCTGTGATTTTTTGTTTTGAAGCCAGTCGAACACCAAATCCTCAAATTTCCTCCCCCGCTCACTCGCAATGTTTTGAAGCTCGGCTGTGAATCGTGATTTAAAGATTCAGAAACAACAACTTTGTGCCGGAAGAGATTTTAGGATTTGATGGATTTACTGAGTTTGAGGAAACTGGGATAAATGTATAAAGTGTTGCTCGGGACTTATAGTGAGAAAACAAAGGTAGTGGAGAATATTGTTATACTACCATCTTCATCATCTGATTATTATCATTCTCAATGTAATCATTCTCCATCTCACCATCTTCCCTCGTCATTATCATCCTCATCATCCTCAGTTTGCTTGATTTCATCATTATCATCCTCCAAATTAATCATAACTTTCCTTCTCATTTCAAATCTTTCTCATCATCACTTTGTCTCTTTAACATTCACCAGTCGTGTCTTCATCCTTAAATCTTCCCATTCATCGTCCTCCACATCTTCCCTAATCATTGAAATCCACATCATCCTCCTTCTCCTCCTCATCATCTTCAATCAATCATTCGTTTCTATCGCCCTGATCATCAGAGTAATCATCCTCCTCTTCGTCAAATTCAGAGAGTGAACACGAAGCCTCAGGCTGTGAGAATCTAAACCCTCAGAAAATACACAACATCTGCTTGCATAGAGGATAACGTATTTGTTTTCATGCATCACAGTGATTAAATACAACCATATTTTATAAAACCTCAATGCTCCCCATGTTGATTCGGAGCTGACGATGCAGTTTTCGCTGAATCAGAGATATTTACAGCCACAGTTTTCTGGTGTAGATGATGATTACGTAAGAATCTGGATGCACAGTGAGTGGAGTCGGGTGGTGGTGGTGGTGGTGCTGGTGGTGGTGGTGGTGGTGGTGGAGCGGAGCAATCTGAGAACGACGAGGCCCTTGATGCTGATTAGTGGGACTCATGAATATGTATTTTTAAACTGGAGTGTAGAGTATGTGGCTTTCATCAGGATTCTTCACGCTTCTTTTTTAATCAAGGACTCAATATTTCAGCAGCTTTCAAGTTGCAGGATTTTCACACTGGGGTCAATGCAAAACACTGTATATACTGTACTGCTTAGTACTGAGTTTAATATAGTGTTTCCTTGTACTGTACTTTAAATACGACCCAATCATAGACGCTATATATAGAGAGTTGAAGCCATTTGGTACCAGATCAATGTGTGGACACACTAAACAATCAGGAGTCGTCAATTATGACATTTTTACGGTGTCGAATAACTAATTAAAATCAAATCCTGCAGCCAGCCACCAGGAGGCGATCGGCTTCACGTTTAGAATAATGCTACATTAGCTGCATCTTTAAGTTTCATCGTATGTTATTTACCGTTGTTTGTTGTTTTTTTTTCCCAGGATGCCATTCGTCATGTGAGGCCTGCGGAGGGGCGGGGCCTCTCGCCTGCACTTCCTGCCACGGCAGCGACGTTTTGCTGACGTCGGGCCTCTGTGCTCCCAGATGTCCCCTTGGTTACTATGACAACGGTCACAGGATCTGCCAGGGTAAGTGTGGAACCAGCCGACGGGGGAACCTCGAACGCGTTTAAAGAACCGGAGCTGATTTACGTCTGAGAATTCATGATGTGGCAGTTGGTGCTGAATTATTAATATGAGGTGGAAAAAATAGTTCTGTAATAAATACCAGCTCATTTCGGGATGTTTGGAAGTGAAGCTGCAGCGGAAACTCTCTTTAGTGTTTCTGCTTCTGTTGCCTTGAAAGTTTCAAACAGCGGTTGTGAGTCTTTTTATTCAGGCTGACACATACTTAAAGTTAATGAGCAAATTCTTGAAAATGCTTATGAATCCTTACATTTGTTTAATCCTTGGCCTTCGGACAAAATCAATGTGAACACGTCGAGTAATTTTGAGATACGAGCAAGTAAACAACCAGGATCTAATCAACTCGTCCTGGTTGTGTATTATATTAAATCCTGTTGCCTGAAGAGCTGGGTTGTAATTTTTCAAACACTAATGAGAAGAAGTCCTCACCACAAACATGAAATTGAATTATCAACGTTTTAATCAGTTTTTGTTCCACAACGTTCTGTCCCCGCTCGTCTTTGCCCTCCGACCTCCCGTCCCACCTGACCCCCCCCTTGTCTCCTGCAGCCTGCGAGCGCCAGTGCCAGACGTGCGACATGGCGGGCGTCTGCACGTCGTGCCGCGACCCGGCCAAGGTGCTGCTGTTCGGAGAGTGCCAGTACGACAGCTGCGCCCACCAGTACTACCTCAACACCACGACCCGCGCCTGCAGAGGTACGCCGCCAACTGACAACCCAACACACACTGCAGCGGCACAGGGACGGGGGGGGGCGCAGCACATTAACACTGAGGATATGTAGTCTGTCTTTTATGATATTCATAAATTACTCTGCAGCCATATTGCGTGTAGCGCAGCGTGCTACACGGCGTTTATGGGGTCCATCGATCATGTAATAAACTGTGGGACCAGATATGCAAATCCTAAATGTTTTGTGTGTGTGTGCTTTAACTCACTGTTTCGTCTTCCTGTGCACAGAGATGTTGAGGAATGAGCCTCAGAGGATCCACGCTCCTGAATGAATAACTTGTCTTTTCCTCACATAACCGTGTTCTTGTGTCTAATCACCCACTAACCAGCGTAAACTACTTCCTGTCGGACTGAATCTGACTCCGTGTGACTGCGAACGCACAAATGAGACGTGTGAAATCACGTGTCCCCTCGGCCAAGGAGGTTCTGGTCTGTGTTTGTTTGTTTGTTAGCAGGATAACACAAAAACTGCTCAACTGGCCGAGATGTCTCTCAAAAGACTATCAACAGAAAACACAAATGAATAATATACAAGGCAGATGCAAAAGTAACAACACAACTACACACAACACAGCACTACAAACACCACAGCACAAAAGCACAAGTGACAACACAACTACAAACACCACAACACAACAGCATAAGTGGCACCACAACTACAAACACCACAGCACAACTACAAACACCACAACACAACTGCATAAGGGACAACACAACTACAAACACCACAACACAACTACAAACACCACAACACAACTGCATAAGTGACAACACAACTACAAACACCACAGCACAACTACAAACACCACAACACAACTACAAACACCACAACACAACTGCATAAGGGACAACACAACTACAAACACCACAACACAACTACAAACACCACAACACAACTGCATAAGTGACAACACAACTACAAACACCACAGCACAACTACAAACACCACAACACAACTACAAACACCACAACACAACTACAAACACCACAACACAACTACAAACACCACAACACAACTGCATAAGGGACAACACAACTACAAAATCAACAAAACAACTACAAAATTTGCGTTGTGGCGTTTATATTCATGTTGTGGCCTTTGCATTCGGGCGTTTGATTCCGTGTTGTGTCTTTAATATTCACCTTGTGATGTTATCTATTCAATAAGGCGACTGGGGGGGGGGGGGGGGTGAGCTCCACTGAGTCACCTTCTAGTCGAACGTCTTCACCTTCTCTGTAAAGAGCCTCGAGATAACGTTTAATCTGATTTGACATTATACAAATGAAATTGAATTGAGTCGAGGTGGAACACATCTGTTGTGGGATTAGCAGCTGAGCTAATTGCTAGCGGCTCCGGTCACAGTTTGATTCCCCGCGAGGCGGTCCACAGGGCGTCCCGTCTCGACAGGTGGTTCTAGCTCCATCCAGCTCGTCGAGGCTGTGTGTTTTTTCTTTTTCATCCCTCAGCCGCCACCTGCATAATCCACTGAACCCAGCGTGAACTCAAGCAGCGTTCGAGAGCAGCGCCGCTCTCTGAGAACTAAAAGGGCTTTGAGGAACCTCTGGGAGTTTCCAGTTCCCAGACCACAGAGGAACTTTCAAAGTTCCCTGAGAGAATCTCTTAGAAAACCATCAGCACTCCTGCCAGCAGCCGGCGTGCAGTTTTGGTTTATTGATCATGTTTTCCTGACGAGGAAACCTCCGGGCCTCCTCTGCGTCCTCAGTGAACCCTGTGGACGGTTCGACTCTCCCTGCTGCTCCCACTCATCTGCTTTCTGCTGAGCCGCTGTCACACAGGAGATTGACAGGCAGCCGGCGCAGACGTGAATGTTTGGAGAGCGAGTCAGAACTCTTTATCCATCTGAAAACAAACATCCAGAGGATCCTGTTTAAATCCATCTAAGATTTAAAAAAGACATAATCGTTAGAACATTCTTTGGCTCGTCGACCGGTTCACTTCTTAGCCAACGGACAAAAGTGTCTCCCAGTCCCACTGGTGGACAAGTTAATTCATTTCATACTGATCGTCATGTTTCTAAGACAAATCTCCAAAGACATTTACAGAGTGTCTCATGTCGTGTGAAGCATCACAACTCATGTATGAAACTGTCGATTCCCTCGTAATCGCCCCCTGGTTGAAATTCTCTGCCTCTGCAGGTAAATCCTCTGCTGTTTGTAGAAACCTGAGTCCCACAACACAAACACACACACTTTCATTTGTCCTAATTGTGTTCAGTGTTCTTGCCAATATTAATGGAGCATTGCACAAACACAACAGATGTGAAAAGAGAGAAGAGGTAAATGGGTTTAAAATAAATCCCCTGCTGGAAAAAGTGTTTATTAATCTCTTTCTCTCTTTCCTGCTCCCACCTTCGTCTAATCCCAACGTCCCTGCACACACCTCCTCCTCCTCCTCCTCCTCCTCCTCCTCCTCCTCCTCCCTCCCTCCAGAGTGTGACTGGAGCTGTAACGCCTGTAGAGGCCCCCTGAGGACGGACTGCCTGCAGTGCATGGAAGGCTACGTGTTGCAGGATGGAGTGTGCACCCAGGGCTGCTCCCCCGGCTCCTATCGGGACGGAGACAGATGCCTCGGTCAGTTCAGCAGAGAGCAGATCCTCCGCGTGTCGCGTGCAGCTGATGTATCTTCAACTGTTTTACTTTTTACACTTGCACATTAGTGACCAACGGAAGTTTCTATCATTTCCCTTCTTATTAAAACCGTTAATCAGCAGAAAGCACAGAGGTCGTTGAGAGACCGTTTTACATTATGAGCTCTGATGCTGTTTCCGTGAAGGTTCAGACTTTGAACTGTTCAGGTCTGGTTCTGTCCTGGAGACGCTCAGTGGTCCGACCCATCGTGTTCTCAGGTCGTCTGTCTGTCTGTCCGTCGTTTTCTTGTGAACACGATGTCTCAAGAACACTTTGAGATAAGCTGAAACATCATATATATGACAAATATTCTCCAAAATGACAAATCGTCATCGTTAAAATGTGAAAATCATCCAGAGAAAACGTTTGAAGCAACAACTTCATGTTACGTGTTGGATCACCTTGGTTTTAAAGTGTGTGTGTCTGTGTGTGTGTGTGTGTGTGTGTGTGTGTGTGTGTGTGTGTGTGTGTGTGTGTCTGCAGGTTGTGACGAGCACTGTGTGCAGTGTCGAGGTCCCGGAGAGTGTCAGCAGTGTCAGCCTCCCTTCGCACCCCTGCTGGGTCAGTGCGTTCTGGAATGTGGCAGGAACTACTTCCTGGACGCCTCCACGCAGTTCTGCAAACGTGAGAGTTTATTCTGTGTTTAATTATACACTTTGTAATAATTAAAAAACTAAAAAGTATGAAAAGCTCTTTGTGAATTCCAGCAGAAATACAAAATAATTAAGAAAACTTTGTACTAACTTTTCTTCTCACACTCTACTTCCCCACTTCCTACTTCCTACTTCCTACTTCCTACTCTCCTTCATCAGCTTGTTCCTCGGACTGCGCTCTGTGCGACGGGGTCGGACGCTGCCGAGCCTGTCGTGACCGAACCTTCCTCATAGAAGGATACTGCGCCCCGGACTGTGGTCACGGTTACTACGCCGACCAGAAGACCAGGACCTGCCAGGGTAATAACACCACGTCTGCCTGTTTAACGTATATGAGCTGAAACATGCTCTGCAACCTGATGTGCCAGATGTTTTCGTTACTCAGAACCATCTGTGGCTGAGTTGGAAAAGAAATGGGGCGGGAACAAGTTCTTTAAAAAAAGGACGCGGCAGGTGAAACATCTGTGTCGTCGTCGATCACGGTCGCTGAAGAAAGTCAGAAGAACAATGATAACAAGTTTTCCTCTGAGACTTCAGTTTCCTCTTTGAATGAATAAAAACACAGCTACTGTAAATTGTTAAAAAGCCGCCACACTTATCAAGTCAATACTGATGTTTCTGGCTTTTAAAACTGCTCTGAGTTCAGGAACATTTTGTGTCTGCGGGAGATGTTTATAGACATTTACAAAAAGAAATGTTTCCAGATTTCACTGCGGTGATATTTATACTTTTATTAGTACAGAATAATAGAGTATTACCCTAAGATTAGATCTCTGCTGTAACAACAAGGAGATTATTCAGAGTGTTCAGATGAAGGACTGATGCAATATGCAGGAAAATGGCTTATTTATTTGTTTGTTCTGTTTGTTTACTACACATCAACTCCACATCACCAAAGACTCTCACATCTCCTTCTCTTTCCAAGTCGTCACCTTCGTCTGTGTCTTCTACGTCGATGGATCCTCTTCTTCATCCTGTGATATTTAGATTAGTTTAGTTTTTTCTGTTTTGCGTCCGTCCCTTGTTAGAAACACTGTCAACGGCTTTAAGTTTTTTATCCTTTTGAACTGTTAGAAACTCCGGAGAACAGACGTGAACATTAAGTGTCTCACCGAAGGAGTTTCCTGTTTGTGATATAATAATTTAGTTCTCCTGACAAATGCCTCATGTGCAGAGTCACGTCTTTAAAGGAGTCTTGTACTTTTCTCTTACTCACGACGCCTCACCGTGGTCCTGAGATGATTTATGAAATGTGACAAAGCATAATTCTAATAGAGAAAAATATGATCACGTTGGCCTTTGTGATTAATGATTTACTTCTTGTGTAATAATGAACATTTTTCAGCCTCCAGGCTTCAACTAATCCACAAGTTAATCAAGTGGAAATAGCCTGAGAACGAAAGGCTTTGTTTCTGTCTCCAGCCGAGAGGAGAACAAGTCAAACTAGTGGTTTTGAATAATCCGGTTATTGTCGTCCGTGAGTGTGATTATATGGACAAAAGTGAAAGTTTAGGACTTTATTATCGCGCCTGTTGGCATCATCAGAGGAGAGAGAGTGTAATGAGATCACGACGCGGCCTCTCAGACGACTTGATCTTTACAAAGTTCCTCAACAAAGTCAGCTCCAATTAAAGCAGCTTCTGAAAATGCCACGTCAAGAATGAGACGCCTCGCTCCACACACACACACACACACACACGCACACACACACGCACGCACACGCACACACACACACACACAGACACACACACCCGCTCGTAGTTTGATCCTGCTGTAATTTTAATTAGAGACATTTAAAGCCTTAAAAAGCCTTACAATTAATTACTTATAAGCTCAAAGTTCCTCATTGTGTTTTGACAGTTTGCTTAATTATAATTAAGAATGACTCATTTTTTTAAGTAGAATTTGTCAACTTTTCAGTTTTATTTTCCCATTTTATCTGAAACCAGTTTCTTTTGTGAACTTCTGAACTTCTGGGTTTTCTGGGTCTTTGAATGAAGTTTAATTAATCTGCACTTCTTCACATTGTTTATTGAAAAATGTCACGAAAGTTGTGATCGAACTGTCTGATGTCGAAACTTCTTTCATCTGGACTTTTCAAGTTCACTCTAACTCCGACAAAAGCAAGATCTTAGATTTCCTATTTATCTTCATCTTCCTTTTGTCCCTGCCCATCACAGCCAACACCCACCCCCCCGCCCTCCAGGTGAACGGCTCCCTGCTGGTTCCTGTCGGCGGTACCTCCCCGCTGTCGCCCGCGCTGCTCGCGGTCAAGGACCCCGACAGCCCCTCGGAGCGGCTCGTCTTCCAGCTCGTCCGGGGTCCGAACAACGGGCGTCTGCTTCTGTTCGGAGAGGGTGAAGGAGGAGAAGGGAGGGGGGGGCGAGGGAGAGGAGGCCAGGAGCTGACCGGAGAACACACCTTCACGTGGGAGGAGCTGCGGAGTGGACGCGTCCGCTTCAGACATCAGAAAGACAAATCCAGGTCGGTGGTTTGAATCCGAACAGGATCCAACTCATTCCTTTGCTTTAACCGATGTATTTTTCACACCGTCCAGTTTACACCCGACACTTAAACTGCAGCCGGTATTAAAAT
Source organism: Hippoglossus hippoglossus (assembly GCF_009819705.1). Taxonomy (NCBI): domain Eukaryota; kingdom Metazoa; phylum Chordata; class Actinopteri; order Pleuronectiformes; family Pleuronectidae; genus Hippoglossus; species Hippoglossus hippoglossus. The sequence goes on along the minus strand of NC_047159.1, from coordinate 2,842,900 downwards.
TAATTTCTCATTTCATTGCCATTGTTGTGACACAATATTTACCTTCTACGGTATATTAAAGTTGACATCAATTACTTCTCCCTCCTCTTCATCCACGAGTGTCATGACATTTCATTTTACTGCCGCTCCAGTTATTGTCTGAGTCGCCCGCCGCCGCCGCTCTGATTTATGCCGCTTCCTGGCTGGAAAGTTCATTTCCATTAACCCACACGTGGATTGGAGATACATTACATTCACACGTTTCAGTCGATGCGGCCGTCTTTGCATATTTCCGCATTTTCAGCGTGTGACCTCGGAGGATGAAAGAGGATCGCTAATGCTGCGTGTACAGGAGGAATAAATGCAGCCTCTTTAAAAGCTCAGTTCTCCGCAGTACAGCTGTTCTGCTGTGGCGTTTCGGGTTCGAGGCCAGCGTCCGTTCAGCCAGTCAGAAATCTCTAAAGAACCCATTACTCAACCCCTGATTTTAGCTGGTTTGGCCCTAACATGGCCTCATGCCAGTGAATTAGCAGAATACGGTCGTCTGCCCAGTTTTGAGCCATTAGATTGATGGAGAGAGTAAAAACATAAAACCCCCAAATAGGATTAAATCTGCATATTACAGCCATATTTTTTAAATTATGTGGAGTGGGTGGGGGGGGGATAAAGCCGACAAACACGGAGCCAAAAACAAAAGCTCTCGGGTTTGATTGCCTCGAGAGACGAGGTTTCCAACATGAGAATAAAAACATAAAACCAACCGTTTACAAAGCCGCACGCTGCAGATCATCGTGGATAAAAGAGATCGTGAGGCGTTGAACATCTTTCCGTAGAACGTATTTTTCTTCTCGGCAGAACACGACAAGTTCCAAGGAGCGAACACAAACTGTACTTTATGTCTGGAAGGACATGTACCTCAGCGTGGAAGTATTTATACACACGCAGATCAAACACTTGAGTCTCAAGGCTGCATTAAAACGTCTTTCATCTATAATGAATACAACAAATATACCGGTCACATTTATACTATGTGCATAAAAAGAGATTTAGCAGCACTGTGGCTTTTCTTTCCCTTATGTTATTTTAATAAGCCGTCCAATACATCTTTAATGGGCCGTAATTATTCCACCCATAACAACTGCTGTGAAGCTGTGACAAATTTCACTTTAGACGCCGGCAATTGTAATTCGGAAAAAAGCGTTTAATTATTGGTGAAAAGCTCTGTGACAATGTGTACTGTGAGTTTTAAAGAGAAGCGGCTGCAGTGCGCCGGGCGAGATTCACGCAGAGACACGAATATGATAAGACGTGCGAGACCCAGTTACCCCGAGTCACCTCGAGGGGCTCGGGCAGATTGAGGAGTTTCAGGAGATTCAGGAGCATCCAGATGTGGTTCCAGCCACATGTTGAGAAGGTGTGAATGGATCCATCTCTCCAACAGACACAATCTTTACTTCTCCCATAAACCAGTAACTGTCAGGAAACAGGCTTCTGAAATAACTTCTCACCGTCCAGTTCCATCAAAGGAGAGATATTCTGCTCATATTCCAGTTTTTAGATTTGAATTTGCGTCAATACTATATTCACATCTATTCTCCCATATTAAGATGTAGCATCGTGCATTAAACCACTTCAGGTTGAGGTTTTAAAACTTCCTGCATTAACATTGGATGTGAGTCACAATCAGACTCTAACATGAAAACTGGGAATATTAATCGAAAACTCTCATATCGTCTCGTACCTTATTCAAAATAAGGTCAAAAGTCAGATGAAACACTGTTTAAAATATTCCTTCTTTCAAATATAATGAACACAACAAATACACGAGTCACTTGTTGTTAGCCGTGAACATGAAGTATCGTCCAGACTTTACTGACGAGGTGTTTCAGGAGCTTCAGTATCGTCCCTGGAAGAGTTGAGTCCAGAACTTTCACAAACTTTAAACACCCTGTTCCCCACAGTAGAGGTGGTGGAGTCTCCTCTAATAAATCCCTGCTCCGTCTCCTCTGTCCTTGATATAACTGCAGCTTCCTTCTCTATTAAACTAGTTGTGGTTCTGTCTCATTAAAGCAACAACAAGCAACATTTACCACCTCCTGGACCAGAGGAGGGACGACCCTGATTTACGCGTCGCCGGGAAAACAAAGACAGATTGCAATCAAATCTGAGATCTCGTCAACGGAGACGATGTTACAGCGTGTGATTGAAAAACGAGAGACGATGAAGTGAAGTGTAAACGAACCCTGGCTCCGGTCCCGGGATTTAAAAGTACTTAAACAGATGGATAACAAATTAATGTAAAAAAAATATAAGACTCTAAATAAAGATGGAGGACGTGACAGCTCCCAGAAGTGAAGCCAAAGTGTCTTCCTTGCCCCCTGGTGGCTGGTTGAAGTATAGATCATGAACCCCCACCTCCTCCATGCTGGTGAACGGGACATGGTCGTCATAGTTTAAGTAAAAATGTGCTTAATATACAAAAACAATATGTTATTTCAGTGGGTTGACGTAAACTAAAGTCATATTTTACTTTTTAAAAAGTTCAATTACAGTCGTCACTAAACCTGCTCAGTCACTTGACCACGTCCCAACTCCAACCCTGCAGGGAATTGTGGGTAAAAATCCTCATCTTTCATAATGCTGAGGTTTGTGATGATGAGTGTGTGAGTGTGTGTGTGTGTACATGTGTGTGTGTGTGTTACTGTCATGCACGCTCTGATGTGATTCGGTCTAATGACTACACACACTGTCAGGACTCATTTTCCCAGAAACCCACAGGGCGGCCTCCAGCCTGTTTCTCCAGCTCGGACTCATTCAGAGTGGAACCAGGGAAGAGAGAGAGAGTGAACTTTGACCTCGTGGATTCAAGGTTGTTTTTTAATGTTCATCTTTCAAGTGACTCTTTCTCTTTCCTTCTCTTCCCTTCTCTTTCCTTCTCTTTCCTGCAGGACCGGTGAGTTCAGCCTGCGAGTCGCTGACCCTCAGTTGTTTTCTCAACCAGAAACAATTCAAGTTCAAGTCGTGTCAATGCAGGTATGTTATAAACACACAAACACACACACGCACACGCACACACACACACACACACACACACTTTCTGTATCAGGATCAGAAACACTTCATTGCATTTCTCCATCAAAAATAAAAAAATACATACAGACATGAGGAATTATTATAATTATGAAGTATGTAAAATATGTTCATCATACTGCAATACATTTTAAAAGAAACCAAATAAAAACACGTATATGTACGTACAACAGTCTCGATTCACTGAGCTACGACGGTGGTAGAACAAAGATCTAATGCTAATGCATTGTTAACTCACATGATACATAATTAACAGAAATGGTTTTTAATTAAAGTACAAATTGTATTAATAAATAATTACACATCCCCAGCATTGATATTAATAGCTACACCACACATGATAAATATATGATGCTCTGCAGGTTTTAATGTGACATAATTTATCATTTATTAATATATATAACTATTTAGCTGCTGTACGTGCCTCTTAGAACAGTCAAGTTATGATAATCTTATCTATAAGTCATAATAAATTCACCCTGTGCTTCTAAATTAAAACTTTTGTCACTTAAACATTTTCACAGCGTAGCACATTTTCAATATTTAAGACTTCATGTAGCATCATGTTATTTCCACTAAAACACAACCTTTCAAAATAAGACACTTTCCGTCCTGTGTGTCTGCTCCTGGTGAACGACTTGGATGAATTTGTTTCTTCCTAATAAAAGACAAATGAGACATTTTCCGCTCAGGTAATTCCGTCATTATTTGAATTTGTTCCGCACATTTTCGAGGTCTGGTGTCATTATCAAGCATCTGTCGGTTTGTCTCGTCTCCTCTGTTTATCTCTGTCACACAGACACACACAGACACACACAGATACACACACACAGACGCACACAGTAACGCTGCTGTCACACTCACACACATCCACACATCTCAGCGATGGAGCATTTCATCCCCCTTTTCCCTCATTATCATACATATTCGTGCAGGATTCACGACTTCCTGTCGGGCGTTCACGGCGTCGGGCGTCACTCAGTGGGGGCGGGAACAAAAATGTTCTCTAAAACTTAAAGATGAACTGATTAGATTTGAAGTTAGTTGCTGGTTGGTGCAGCTGTACCAGCACGGAGTGGTTATTCCAGTTGTGTATGTTGCTACACGCCGATCAGCCGCAACTTAAATACCCTGTTCTTCACTTTAGTTTTTTTCTGACCCTGGGTTCAGGAGCACAACACTCAGCTTTCTGACAGTTTGACACAGAAACATGAACGGGCACTTGCAGGTAAAAAGGCATTTTTGTACAATCCACGAGGCTTCGAGGCGGACAAGGTTCAGATCGACTCCGCCTGTCGTGCCTCTGAATTCCATCCAGCCCGAACACAGCAGGAGAACTAAACAAAGAGCCAGGAAGAAAAAGCCTTTAGTAACTGTGAACTCCTGCAGAGCCTCAAGTGTGCGTGACGACACCTCCCCTCACCTCCCCTCACCTCCCCTCACCTCTCCCTCACCTGTGAGCCGAGGATCGCTCGTTCCCGTTAGTGGGCCGGCGTGTCGCGGCACGATTTTAAAGGCAGCGCCACACACCCACTCTCCGCCCACACAACAATGCATCCAAAGGCTTTTGTTTCCCTCCTACGAACTGCAGCAGGGACAACACAGGATTCAGGCGGGGGCCCGGGGGCCCGGGAGCCTGTCTCTGGGAGATAATTCCTCCAGTGTTTGTCACCAAACGGCCCCCAACAGAACACAAAGGGCACGAGGCTGCGGATAACAACATGCTCCTTTTGTTGTTTGGAGGCTTCGGTTCAACTCCCTCAGCAGCGACTTCACCCAGAGGTCATTTCTGTGTGAAGACACACTGCAGGTTTCTGTTTGTGTGACTCTCCCCGTTGTTCTCTGTGGAACCGGCTTGTTTCATGTGGCCCACTTTGAAGCTGCTGCCGTAACGGCAAAGACACGGAGCTCAGCCGGCAGCACTGAGGGCGAAGCAGCCGCAGCCGAGCTCCTCGTCGTGGGGAGCGGGCGCCCGTGGAGACGAGTGTGTCTCCACCTGAGCTTCCGTCACTGCCAAGCTGAGGCGCTGACAAATGTTTTTGGCGACGACGACTCAAATTGAAATTATTTGCATCAGTGGCTTTTTTATGGAGCCTCCAACTTCTACTGTCTGTTATTCCTTGTTTTCTTTGTCAGATATTCAAACACACACACACACACACACAGGTTTGGCAGTATTACTTCATTTCAGAAACTGGAAGAGAAAACTAAAACTAAAACACCACTACGCAACTTTTTAACCTCAAAGGGATAGTTCATCCAAACATTTCTAATTCATTCACTGGCTCCACTCTTATAATTACACTCATTAGTATATTATACTCACCACTCTGCAGATGGAGAGGGGGGGGGAGTGTTTGAGTCCACAAAACACTTTGGGACTTTCAGGGGTAAACAGTGTTGCAGCCAAATCCAATACAAATTACATTTAGTAAAGTTTTTAGCCTAAAAGGCTCAGATATCCTCGACCTATCGCAAAACTCACGAGTTCTCACCAGAACTAACTTCTCACTCCTCAAACCCGACAGCTTCAACTGTCACAATCCAGCAAGTTGAAGAGTGAAGCCGAACTGTGGATCAGATAAAAAGACTCAGAAGTTATTAAAAAAAACAGAGTTTATCTCCAATATTCAGCAGGAAACTTTTAAAACATGAGGAATTCTGAACAGAGTTTGGTGGATTTGTTACAGCCGCAGCTGCTCTGGTTCAGGAAGCAGAGGATCATGGGTAATATCCAGCGTTGGGTTGTGTTACAGTTCAGTGAGTGGAAAGACGCAGGCGGAGCTCTGACAGATTGTCCTCTGGAAAATGGAAATGCCCACAGTTTTATATGGAATTTCAGTGATTCAGTCAGAGAGAACCACTGTGAGTCTCTGTGGGTTATTACAATAACTCACACTTGTAAGTATCATTTGATTTGGTTATAATTGCAAAAATGTCCCTTCATGGAGCTTAATCTAATTCTAAGCATCTCGGAGGAGAGCGGAGCGGAGCGGCCATGTTGTTCTTACAGATATCCACATCCTGCACTTTTTTAAAAACCTCAGTAACTTTATTACGAGCTCAGAAGAAGCGTGAGGTTCAAACCCTTGTTCCCAACGAGAGCCCCCCGCTCTCTGTGTGAGCGAGATGAAACTTCCCCTCAGCCGCCGCGAGGCTTCACTTCGCTTTAATGAGGCTCCGTGTTTAACCTCCCCCCCCCTCCTCACCTTCATCTTTTTCATCTCCTCGGTGGCAGGACACCACGGCCTCCCCCTGCCCCCCCCCCCCACCCCCCGACCCTCTGAGAGAAAATCCATCATCTGACAGTTTGGGGCGTCTTTGGGAGAAATTGCCATCTCTCCGAGCCTTGAAAAGTTTTTATCACAGTTTTCAACACTTGAAATTTTCCATCTCTCTGTTGGAACTATTGTATTTTCACTCGTAAATTGTGAAGATTTGTTTTGGATTGTGTGTTGTTCAGTTTCCCCCTGAATGAAACGACCCTCTGCTCTTTTCCCTCTGAATCGTTTCCAGCCTCCGAGGGTCACGACTCTCGCTCCGCTACCCGTGAAGGGCCCCGGCGCCCCGGCGACCATCACCAAGTCGGTCCTGCAGCTGGACGACCCCGACAATCCAGCCGACGTTCTGATCATGGTGCTTGAACCGCCCCGCCACGGCCAGCTGTCCCGTCTCCACGGCGACCGGGCGCTCAGCCGATTCAAGCTGGAGGAGCTGGCGCGGGAGCAGATCCAGTACGTCCACGACGGCTCTGAGTGGGAGGAGGACTGGGCGGTGCTGCAGGTCAGCGACGGCCACAGCTACAGGAATGTTCTCCTGCAGGTGCACATCAACCAGAAGGTAGGAGGAGCACAGGAGGATCATGGGAGATCGATGCTTCAGGCTGATGATTCATATTGATGTTGTGCTCTTTGATTATTTACTGATCCTACATCTTATCTGAATTAATACTGACAAACTTCAGTTTTTTTTCATGCAGACTCTAAAACATAGATTGTAAATAAAGATGGACGACATGTAGGCTTCCCAAAGTGAAGCCAAAGCATCTAGGTCGCCCCCTGGTGGCCGCAGTTTAGGTCATAAACTTGTTAAAGTAAAGTCGAGTACTTAACTTAAAGTACGTGTTAAATACAAGTTTGTCAAAGATGGTTTCTGTCATGTTAAGTAGCTCTTATCACACTGATCATCCATCTTTATTTACAGTCTATAATTTAGACCTGTTTTAGTCGAGTGTCTGTTAAACAACGATTGTCTTTCTACTTTCTAAGCATCTTTTTTACTTTCTTATAAAAGAAACCAGGGTGTATAAGACAGGACTTATTGGAAAAGTCAAGACAAATAAAGAAAGCTCTGTGCTGCAAACATCAAACGATGTTTCAGGAGAAATGTACTTTTAGATTTAAAGTGTTTTAAAGGATCTCTGGTGTTTAATCTGCTCCTCAGTTCAATCATCTCTGCATCAATCCTCCTTTAATACTGGATTTGAGTCTGGATGTTACACAGCTGAGCTGAATCCTCGTGTTGACCCTCAAAGCTCCACTGACTCTTCACTGACTAAAGTTTCCAGACGAGTAGAAAGTGCAGAGATTTAGAAAGAATCCAGATAAAATCCACTGCTCACACATCCACAGAAATCACAGAGGCCACATATTACTACAGTTCTTTGTGTTTTTGTGTATTTCACATGCAGTGGTTTTTCATTCAGAGTTTACATTTCAATATCAGTTCAGTTGATGTTAAATTCAATCAAAAGAAAATGCATTTATGACATCTGCCCAATTTAGGGTTGACTTTCTCTTGATGGAAACATCCTGAGCCTCTGAATTAATATATATATATATATATATATGTAGATATGATTTGTTCTTCACTTCACATGATCAAGGGATCAGATTAACTGCAGCTGCAAAGTGAACTGTTACAAGTTGTTATTTATCTGAACAAGTGGAAATTATTGGATGTCACAAACATTTCTTGTTTTTAGTTTCTGCCCATTTGAGTTTGGATGTTTATTCCCTGATGTGCTGTTGAAACCTTCGTGACATCCTCTGTGTTTGGATCCTTTAATTGCCTGAAGTCGAGCGATCACGCAGATTCTGCTTGAGGTGTCCACGGGGAGAGAGAGAGAGAGAGGGAGGGAGGGAGAGAGAGAGAGAGAGAGAGAGAGAGACAGAGAGGGAGAGAGAGAGAGAGAGAGAGAGAGAGAGAGAGAGAGAGAGAGAGAGAGTGTCGGCAGCAGTTATCGCTCCTCTGTCATCGCTGCTGGAGAAAGTTTTATGACAAGGACACAATTATCTGGCAGCAAGTGCATTCCAGCCTGACCGGAGGGGGGGGGCGGTGTTCGGCATGAGAGAAATTTGGCGGCTCAGTCAGTTACTGTGCCACGAACACGTGCACACACACACACGCACACACACACATACACACACACACACACACACACACACACACACATCACACACACTCAGGAGGAGAATGGGATACAAGTCAGGACCCTTAATTTTTTGAAGATGTCTAGACGCAGAGAAGCATGTTTGAGTGTGTCTGTGTGTGTGTGTGTCTGTGTTTGTCTGTGTGTGTTGTTTGTGCAGACCCGTTTTTGACCTTGACAGTAGTGACATGTTAGTAAAGTTAGAACATCTTCAAACTTCAAGGTTAGGAGAAGGTTTCAGGTTTGAGTGAGAATGTGGGTCAGAGATGTGAAGGATCAGGAAGTGAACGACTGGAACGTACTGTGTCAGCGAGGGTTTAGAAATAGTATAGAAATATAAGTATAGAAATACGTGTGTGTGTGTGTGTGTGTGTGTGTGTGTGTGTGTGCGCGTGTGTGTGCGTGTGTTTGTCCTGCAGGCATCAGTCTTCACCGCTCTGTCTCAAGTCTCAAGTTTAATGAGCAAATTACCATCAACTACAAATATCAAGTCAAGTCAATTTATTACACACACACACACACACACACACACACACACACACACACTGGTATCTGTAATGTAAAATGTAGCGCTCTGCCATTAGTTAGAAAGAGCAGGATGGACAGAATGATGGAAAGCAAAGAGAAGGGGTGAGATTTATCTCGGGAGCATCTGGACACGTCGCAGCAGCGTTGTTTATCACCCTCTGCAGGTGGATCCACGTGGAGGAGAAAGTCAAGTTGAAAAGAATGAGAATTCATTTTCTATTTCAAACCGACACATCTTCTCTAGCCTCTTACGGCTCGTGTTCAGCAGCTCGGGAAACATTTGCAGACGTTTTTAAATGAAACAATAACAGTGAGAAAAGAGAGAAAAGTTTCTCTGCCGTGCTCTAGAATAAAGAAAAGTAGACGGTGAAGGGTTTGAATCTCGTTCGCGTTCAGTCCCTCGACAGGCAGCTCAAAAACAGTCTGTGTCGTGTGATCCAAAAAACTGTGGAGATTGTTAGGAGCAGCGATGTGAAACCACAGCGTTCCAGATTTAAAATCCTGACAGGACAAACTGAGGCTCTCTTCTCGAACTGAACAACAAACGTGATGGAGGGATATGAGAGGGAGAGAAACGAACAAGGGAAGATCAAGCCCATAATAACAAGCTTTCTGTTTAGTATTTCTTTTTTTATTACTTGACTCGAGAAAAGAGCATTTATTGCATTCATTTTATATCAGAGTACTTATATTGTTAGGATAATATATTTCCGTTGATTTGACAGTGACTTGTTAACGACACACAGATGCTCCTCATACATTTAAATATATATTGCAGTGAATAATAATGTTAATTAGACGTTATGATGTTCCAGATGATGCTGGATTGTCTGCACCTCTCTGAATTTTAAGTTTTTTTTTTATCCGGCAGCTGCAGACTCACAGTTTAAAAAGTAAAAAGTTTATCAGTTAAACAGTGACTCCACCACCGTGCCCTTCACTCCCCTCAGATATCTCTGATCTCAGAGCAGCGGCGGTGGCAAACACGAACCCGCTGTGTGCAGTTTACCGACGTTAAACCGCAGCACTCCTGGATGTTTAAGTTCAGATCGAAGTGCGGTGCTCCCGCTGCCGCGTGCCGCTGCCGGTGTGCCGGGTCTAACGTGGTGTAGCTTCGACGCTGCAGGCCTCCAGCTGAGCGATCTGCAGACCAAACATGCACATCTGCAAACTGTGAGCAGAGCAGGGCGAGGAGAGAGGGAGGAAGAGGGAAAGTAAAGAGCTGACTCTTGACTTTAACACAAAAGTCAAGGGATTCTTAGTTTTGAGAGTTTGGCATGGTGTGGAGATGTGAGAGACTAAATTCTCATTGCCACACATTGGCGTCACTTTCCAAATCGCCAGCTCGCCGATGTTTTATGGATGACACAGACTCCATCTTGGCCGAAGTCATTTATCTCTGTTTTCGTGGACGGCAGCCAAACTCTGTCTCCATGCAGCTTCAGCTCTGTTTACAGTCTGAGGCCTGCTGCCGACTCTGAGCTCTGTGAACTTCTACTATTACACAGCTTTCATGTGTTTGCTCTCAGAATCACTGCGGCTGAGCATAACAACGATTTCTGGACCATCGGCGAAAAAAACTTCAACTTGTCCCCGACTGTAGACTGTGATTAAAGATGGACGCCTCCTCCATGTTAGCAGACAGGACATGGGACGTAACTAAAAAGTCAAAATACACATCAAATAATTTCTTCTCATAGACGGTATCTTTCATTTAGTTCTTCCATATTCCTGATTGTTTTGGTTTAAATTAGTTATTTCCGCCCCACAATCTCCAGTGCTCAGACTCCAAATGACGTCATAGACCCAAAGTTCATATTCAGGATATTTGAGCTTCATTTCTGGATCGTGGAGTAAGTGGAGATGTGTCGTCCATCTTTATTTACAGTCTGTTGTGCCAGCTGCCTACATTTAACTACATAAACTACAGGTTTACAGATTTGGTTTCACAAGGGGACTGTTGGGCCTTCGTAGAGATTTGCTCTTTGTCGAGTTGCATTACAAAATATAAAAGTAAGAACTTCTAATTATCCTCTTTTTACTACTCAACCTGATATATAAAATATAAAATCCCAAGAGTAAGATACAGTAGTTTGACATCAACAAAATCTGATTCTGATTCCTGACTCCGGTGTTGAGTTTGCGACCTTCGTCCTCTGAGTTTGTTTTATTTCCTCTACTTCTCTAACTGTAAAAAAACTAACTCTCTCCCGTTTTATCTAAAATTACATCAAGAAAATTCCGTTTCTTCTTTTCCCAGAGGTCCAAAACAGAGATATTCTGCAGCCGCGTTTTATTTCCTGTGCACCTGTTAGAAGATTAGCCTGTTTGTCTAATGTGGGAACACAAATCTGAGTAGATCTGCCTTTATATCCAAGTTACAAACAAAACTACAATTATTAAATGTGTGTGCAGCTGCAGGTTAATGGGTGAGGGAAAGTGAGAGGTCTGCAGTAATCCTTCAGAGTGTCCTTCAGAGACCTTGTTCTTCTGGATCAACAGTTTCAAAACAAATTCACACTCGTCCTCTAAACTTTAGAACAAGCAGACTCAAGGATGGAAAAGGATAAAAGCTTCAGCCAGAACATTCTCCAGCGCTGACACAGCAGTGGCTACACAGGACTTAAGTAAATGTGTGTGTGTCTGTGCGTGTGTGTGTGTGTGTGTGTGTGTGTGTGTGTGTGTGTGTGTGTGTGTGTGTGTGTGTGTGTGTGTGTGTGTGTGTGTGTGTGTGCGTGTGTGTGCGCGTGTGTTCCTCTAAAAACCTTCTAAATAATTGACCTGACGTTAATGGTCTATGAAAATTTAAGTACCGTCGTCTAATTGGAGAAAACAAGGCTGAAACAAATGGCTTCACTAATATTTAATGACTCATTCATGCTTTAAACACGAGGTTGAAGCTTTTAACAAGTTTTATTTGGCAATTTTTTTGGGGGGAAAAACTGGTGTAATTATAAATGTTGGTAGTTCATTTATAAACACTTATCATTTATCAAAAAGCCACTTAGTCTTCAGTTATGTTGATAAGATGCTGCTTTATGTATTTCAGTGTAGATGCTCTGCAGAGTTTTTTTGTTTGTTACCTTTGAGGTTGTGTTTTCATCTGCAGTAGTTTGTTTGATATTTAGCAGCAATACACAAAAAACTCCTGGGCAGATTACAGTAAAACTGGCTGGAAGAATGGATATTCGGATTTTATTACATATATATTTATCATAAACTTTATTATGAAAGCCTCCAATATGGAATTATTATATAATCATCTGAAAACGTTCATTATTTTGGCTTTTCATGCATATCAAAGGTGCTCATGAAGCAGGGATGTGCCCAGTGTATTATAGATAATGGATGAATGATCAAATACAATAATTTATATTATAATCTATATTTCTGATACTTGTAGTCTCAGCATAAACAGATTTTCTATTATAACTCAATGTGAGATGTGCAGCTTCTGCTCACACAGTAAATAGCAGCTTTGTTTTGTGGACGCAGGAGAAGTGCGTCTCACTTGTTGTTGAGACAGCGCGGTGACCCGGTGAGTAACAGGGCTCCCTGTTCCACAGCCGGCGTCTGCCCTGCTGGAATGTCCTGGAGCGACGCTGATGATTCCACTGAATCATCCCCCGGCTCTGTGGGCTGTTTCTCTGCAGCTCGTCCCCCCCGCTCCCTCCGTGCTGGAGCGAGGGCGAGCGGAGCGGCGAGCTGGTCTGATGTGGATCAATACAAACAAAAACAAGTCTGATTCCAAAGTGGAGCTCAGACACGGAGAAACCTGAGATTGATGGTGTTTGCGATGTGCGACGTCTGATTGGCTGAGCCTCGGTTTGCCCCCCTGCGGAGTGACGGAGCTTCACGGGCTCCGGGCTCCTGGGACTCGCTCACCTGAGGGGGGGAACAGATGTGGATTCAAACAAGCTGCTCGGTCTGTGACAGCAGTTCCTCTGACGTCAGGCTGCACCACAGACACAGACACAGACACAGACACAGACTCGGCTCCTGTCAGTGAACGTTCACGTGGGATTCCTCAGTTTGATGATTCCAGTCCGACTTTGATCAGACAGAACCAAACATCTTGTCAATCTTGAATTCCTCCAAAGAAATCCACTGACAGATGTTGGTTGTAAGAGTGACACAGCTGGATGCTGTTGGTCTCGGTGTTAATCAACACACACTCATCATATTCCTGCAGGTTTCACATCTCACTGCAGTTCTCACAGGTTTTCCTTCCTGACAGATTTCATACACTATTTGAGAAAAGTATTTTTAAGTATTTGTGTGTGTGTGTGTGTGTTTTCAGGCTGCTGACTCACCACTGGTTCAGTCTGTGCCGATGACCTGGGTGAAAGAAGGAGGAATGGTGCGACTGGATAGAAAATACCTGCAGGCACATTTCAAGGAAGTCGGCACTGATGAGATCGTCTACACCATCCTCGCCGCAGACGGACGACCTCAACACGGTACGAGCTGTTTAAAGACACAAACACCTGGAATAAGATGTTATATTATATTATATTCCACAATTGAGCAGATGAATATTAGAGGAGACATAGGAGACATGTGTTATGTGGGTTTTTGTTTCCGTCCTGGTTTTCAAGATTACACAAGAACTTCTGGACAGATGTAATCGAGGCTTGATATTTTACAATTCAACCTTCAAACCTTCAGAAATAAACACACAAACACAACCAAATACATAGAATTTGAATTAAGAAAATAACATAAACAACCAATAAGAACACAAACATTTTGATATTCTCTTTAAGGAATCATCATAGCAGTTTTAGGTCTCAGGCTGTAACACAAACTTTGCGACACCAACCCCGTCAGGATCCTTCATTTTATCTTAAATAAAGATATGCACTTATAATATAAAAGAATATCTTGTCCCCCGTCTCTGTCCAGGTGAGGTGGTGCTGGTGTCCATGCCGGCCGACGGCCCTCCGGAGGGCTGGCGTCCCTCGCTCGCCGACGACCAGGGCTTCACCTCCACCACCTCCTTCACTCAGCAGGACGTGAACGACGGCACGGTCTGGTACCGCCACTTCGGCAGAGGCAGCGACAGCGACTCCTTCCAGTTCCAGGTCAGTGCTGATCTTCTCTCCTCTGCTGACGACTCTCGAGGTTACGTGACGAACAAACCTGCGATATCACATGTGCATTTCACACTGGAAACACAATGACAAGGTTGTTTCTCACTAATGAGTGTGTGGTTCTACATCTGTACAAATAAATGATTCAAAACAAACTGATAAAAGAAAATAAAAGTGAAGATGAGAAGACGTCCCCGGGGCCTGAGAGGAGAAGAGGAGGAGGACACGAAGACGCTGACAGAGACGCATGTTGTCGCTCTTGTTGTTTTTTCTCTTGTGTCCTGGTTTTCTCTGTGGATCGTTCTTTGAAGTTCACACTCGTTCTCCTCCTCCTCCTCCTCCTCCTCCTCCTCCTTCTTCTTCCCTTCCAACATCCCTTCATCTGACTTTATTTATTTATTTATTTCTCGTCTCTCTCTCTTCCTCCTCCATCTGCTGCTTCTTCTGTTGTCTTTCTCATAACCGTGAAATCCTATGGGTTTACACATAGGGTGTAAAACTGCAGTTTATAATATGAGTCTGTACGTTTTCTATCAGACTGACTCAGCAACAACTTTACAGGTTCCTGTGCATTGAAATAATATTTAGTTTAGAGACTGTGAAGCTGTTTTTAGACAGGAACTCGAAAATGTGCTGAACATTCAGGTTTTAAATTCATCTACTGAAAGCACACACGTGATTTTATTTATCATTAATATCATTATATTATTGCTCTTTAATTTAATCCAAATTATTTCCGTCCATCCATCCATCTATCTATCCATCTATCCATCTATCTATTTATCTATTTATCTATCTATCCATCTATCCATCTATCCATCTATCTATTTATCTATCTATCTATCTATCTATCTATCTATCTATCTATCTATCTATCTATCTATCTATCCATCTATCTATGTAACTATCTATCTATCCATCTATCCATCTATCCAAATGGCTCTTTTCTGGATATTTCACACGTGCTCTGTTCGGAATATTTCCAGAAAACATCTGGAGCACGTACTTGATCATTTTTAGTTCAGGTCTGATTTACTTCTCTTCTCCTGTGGATTTTTCTACCACTTCAGCACTGTGGAGTCACAGCAGACCTCCTGCTGTGACTCCACTGCTCTCGAACCCGTACAGTGACTTGTCTCCATCAGCATTAAAGACAACAAATTACGTGCAAATTGGCTCCAAATCCGAGACAATCCCACTGAAACCGGTGGAGCATTGGTCACACGGCGGTTAGAGCGTTTTCAGTCTACGCTTCACCTCGTCTCCATTAGGCAGGAGGCAGGAAGCTGTACGTCCTCTCTCTCTCTCTCTCTCTCTCTCTCTCTCTCTCTCTCTCTCTCTCTCCGTCCAGCCCACTACATTAAGGCTCCATCCATCAGGGCAAATATGCTTCAATTACCCAGCGCTGATTTCAAATTGAATTCTCAAGTGTCTCATCAGCTGAAAGGCAGAGGCGAGGAGAAGCTCAAACGGAACCGCGGGAAGCATTTTTTTTGCCGTATGTAGGAGGTGTCGAGTTATGTTGATGGAGATATAAACCATAAAGATGATGTTTTGTCATCGTGGTGTTGTTGTGTTACTCCTCATGTCGGAACTCTCAAAGCCACATTGGAATCAAAGCGATGATGATTTGATGTGTTTGATGAAAAACTCCTTCAAGACCACAACCAGACACTCGAGCCATAAATCCTGTTCATAAAAAGAAGACATTAATAGATTATTACTTTAAACGTGTGCGCGGTTGGGGAAAGGGGCCCCTTCGTCCCCGGTGGACGAGGTAAAGGGACTTTCTCCTGCACGTTTCCTTCCCTTCCTTCAGTTCCTGTTCTCTTGTTACTCTCAGCTCTGTGATTAAAAATATAAAATGGCCCCGAAAAGGACTTAACGAGGGGAAAGAAGCTGTTAGGATTAAAAGTTCCACTTGAACGTGCAGCTGGGGGCCAATCAGAGTCTGTTGAATACCGTGTGTCCTCAGGGTTTGAGTGAGTCTGAGGACGGAAAGTGGGAAAGATGCATTTTCTCTTAATTTGTCCCAAATCTCTCAATTGTCTTTGCCTTTACAGTATAAATGTGTTTAAGATTTCAACTCACACATTCATATCATGAGTTTACAGTTTGTTCATCATATGTAGAATAAGAAATGTGGACAATGGTTAAGTTTAGTAAACAAATGATCTATTTACACGTCTAAAGGACAGTTATCATTCGTTTTGAGACTTTTTTTGTCTTCTTTATAATAACTGACTCTTTCTGTTGTTTTCAAAACAGCAGCTCACGAACCAATGGGTGACGTTATCTTTACTTAAACATCTTGAGTAGTTCAGGTTCGAATAAGATTTCAATTAATTCAAATCAGGTTAATTTCTGCTTCCACACCTCGCATCGTGAATCCAGCTGACTCAGTGGCGCCTCCGGTGGTGACAGAGTGCTGGTGATCGGTGGCGCTGACTCACGCTGCTGTTGTTATTATTTCTGAGCTGCTGGTTCTTGAACTTTCCTTTCCTCCACGTGTTGGTGATGTGACGGGAACAAGCTGCAGAGTAAGTGGTGACAAACATCGGCCGTGTTAAGACGAGCAGCTCATCCCGTTGTCGTTGCTTATTCATATCGGTTTAAGGGGGGGGGGGGGGGGGGTGAGGTACTGCAGAGCGCGTGAGGGAGAGGAGCTCCAGTGTGATTTAAAAGTGGAATTTAAAAAACGGTTTAATAATGTAGAGGGAGCAGAGGCAAATATTCCAAGTGTAGCTTCGCTCCAGACTAGAAGGCAGAAGGGGGGGGTTCGACGGATCCTCCTGCTGCTCCTCCTCCGTCGCTGATCAGCAATTCAATTCACACCATCTTAAAGTCTAATTTAATTATATCAAATTCTTTATAGGCCGTCGGAAAAAAGTGCAGAGGTCAAAGGTCGTAGCCTGAGCGGTGTGCTGGAGAGAGAAAGGGATGGGAAAAGAGAGAGGGTAAAAGAGGACAAGTCTTTCTGTGGGTGTGTGGGCGAAGCTGCGCTCTGTGAAAACGCAGCAGTTCATGTATAAATTCAGTTTTAACGTTAACTTCTGCGGAGGCTGGTTTTCCTGCAGTTGAATCTATCGTTAATAAACCAAGTAGAAAACGTACAGTTACACCAGCTGACCACCGTCAAGGATCTAATATTAGTCCGGGCCTGTTGCAGCAGCTGTCTTCTTTCTGTCTCCTCTTGTGTGTGTAGTTCTATTGTATTTCATTTTGAGATTTCAAATTATATTTAATCTTTACCTGAGCTGCTGTGATACCTGAAATGTTCCCATGTGATGAAAGATTTTAAATGGACTGTATCTTCTGGTGATAATATTTGCACGTGGATGTAAAAGATCGCCTAGCAACAGATCTGAGATGGACGAGGAGCGGTGGAGAAGCGATTATTGCTATTTTCACATCTCGTCCCTGGGAGATGAGAACATCAGCATGAGACGTGCACATTGTGTCCTGAGTCAGAAACACACTGAGCTTCTTCTTCTGGCTCCGTTCATCCACTTTATATCATTTAATCTCAAATAAGAGTTTCGTGGATTTTAGAAAGTCGCTCAGAAGTAATCGATAGTCCAGCTGCTTCAATAAGAGCAGTGGCTGGTCACAGATGAGCTTTTAAACACCGTCAGCTGAGCAGTGAGATCATTACCCCGGACTTTACTCAAACCGACGCCTCCAACATTAATATTCCTGTAGCCTCGACGGTGATTTATGGAAAGAAGCAGATTCAGCCCGGGTGGTTGATCCCTGACGACAGATTCACGTTGAGGCTGTTGTGTTTGCTCAAGAACCTGGAGATGTTGTGCAGATTAAACCGTCAGACTTCAAGATGTGTGTCCACGCACAGCGGACCGCCTGCTCAGAAACCTGTGTGTGTTGGGTGTGTTTTCTGTTTCGGCCCCTGACCTCACGACCGGATCTCACGTCGTGTGTCTGCAGGTTTCCACTGAGGCGGCCCCGCTCGTACAAGGCGACGCCCAGACCTTCACCATCGGAGTCCTGCCTCAGATCCCAGGATTCCCTCAGCTGGACCCCGACTGTGACCTGCAGATCACGGTCAGGGATTTAGATAGATATATTTTTTTCATTGATTGCATCTACCAATTAATCAGCTTTCAGCTTTTCTCCTTCCGAAAAACTATCATCATTATGTTGGTCTTAAAAAAATCCATTATTTGTCATTTTCAAAATAAGAAATATACATGTTTTCTTTCAAACTAAAGCTGTGACCCTGTAGCTCCTGCAGGAGAAACTGCTGCTTGTGTTTGTTTGTTTGTGTCAAATGAGGATTTAGTGGCTCTTCTTACGTTAACGTGTGTGTATGTGTGTGTTTACATCGGTGTGTGTGTGTTAACATCGGTGTGTGTGTGTGTGTGTGTCTGCAGGCTCTGGAGGATCGGGTGACGGAGATCCCACCTTCAGCTCTGTCCTTCATCGACTCGGAGACTCCCAGCGAGAAGCTCATCTACAACGTCACTAAACCTCTACCACAAGGACAAGGTCAGACACACACACACACACACACACACACACACACACACACACACACACACACACACTATTAAGCTTTAATGCCCATGAGCATGGCACTAAAAATTAAGAAGACGTTTTCTTTCCAACTTTCCAACAGAGACGTTACAAAATCTTCTCTGGATAAATAAAAACAAGTGTTGTAAAAGAAGACGATGGTTTAAATTCTTGTATACGTCATTTAAGACTTAAATAATAATGTCTTGCTCAAGGGTTCACAGACACCAGCAACTTTTTTTTTTTTAGCCTGATTCAGTTTAAGAAGGATTTCCTTTCTGTCGGAACGTTTCTAAAGTGTCGATTTCCTTTGTGCTGAATCAATTGTGCCGTACGGACGTGGCCTCGTTAATTCCAGCTCAGGAGCCTCTGACAGGCGGGTGTATTGTGTTCAGCTCTCTGCCGGATGAAAGGCAGAAAAACGATTTACAACGGGTCATATTCATCAGCTAATGGGCCGACAGGTTCACGTGGAAATCCTTCTGAACGGAGCCGAGGACGGAGCCGAGGAAAAGAGAGGAGCTTCGCAGGAAACGGAAACATGCTCCATCAATGTTTCGTTTTCTAAAATCAGATTTGAACCTTTCGCCGTCCATTTCTTTTACAGTTAAATGTTAATGCGGGTCGAATGTAGACGTATAGTTTTCAGTCAGTCCATTTTTTTCTATGAAACTTTAAATTTACAGACACGGAAATTGTGTGTTTTTACAAAAACTGTACATTCCATGATGTGCACAAACATTTCAGCAAAGAGAAAAGACCTTAACTGTTGAGTTAGATCCTCGTGATTGGGCTCAGGGTTACTGAGTGAAGGCTGAAGAACTCTAATTAAATAAAGACCGGAGGCTTCACATACAGGAAAGTGAGAGAAGTTGATATGATTCTTTTTTGCGTCTAATAAAGAACAGAAATCACCAAACTAAAAACTACAAGAGCCTTTAATCTGAAACACTCTGACATGAAATTATCAGATTTTTCTGTGTTCACCATAGGTCCCAACTGTTCTTTATGTTTAATGGGCTTTTTAACTTGGCCGAACTTTTAAAATCACAGAAACAACTTAATAACGCACCAGAGGAAAGAAACACTGGAATAAACCATATGTCTCCTTTAGATTTGTCTTCAGTTACAATCCGATAACACCGAACAATCTTCTTTATGTCTTTCTCGCTGTGCCTCAGTGTCGCATTAACCGCCGGCCTGACTCCGTCCACCGAGTGAAACTGAGATTACCTCCAGAGTCGCTTTGCCCCCCCGAGCGATATTTCTAAATCTTATTTTCCCGTGTCCGACAGATGCCGGCAGCAGAAACTAAATGAAATCCCTTTCCGTTTGTTTTCAGGGGCGATTGAGCACCGGGACAGGCCGTACACGCCGGTGATCCACTTCACCCAGGCTGACGTTAACAACGGCAAGATCATTTACAGGCCGCCACAGGCGCCGTCGCACCTCCAGGAGCTGTACCAGTACTCCTTCATCGGTGAGACACACACACACAAACAATCTCACACACACACACACACACACACACACACACACACACACACACACACACACACACACACACACACACACACACACACACACACACTCTCACACACACTCTCACACTCTCACACACACACACCTGATTGATTTGGGCTCCAGGGTTTTAAAACTTGAGCATCAGTCGGTGCTAAAAATCCTTCACGATCACGTTGTTGTTAAACTGTCTTTAGATTTATACAGTTTAAAAATATAATATAATTAAAGTGAAATATCTGCAGTTTAGTCCGAGCAGCCACGCATCGATCTGCAGCCGAGCAGCACGCCGCCGCCGCCCCCCCCCCCCCCCCCCCGGCACTTCCTGTGGGGAGCAGAAGAACGAATCCAGCCTCTGAACACAGTCGCTTCCTGGTTCCAACACATCGTTCTCATGTGATTTTACTCTTCATGGAGCTGCTACTGGTTCTCGAAACGCATGATCGCACATGGTCACCCACTGAGCTTAGTGGGAGCAGGCAGCACGACTCACTTCCTCTAGTTCACTCGTCTCAACTCTGAGGACTTGACGGAAATCACATCACTTCAGAAATTGTACTTTTAGACGACAGAACTTGTTTAAAGCAAAAACAACAGTTTAGTTCAGTGATTTCTAGAATAAGTTGTGTTTATGTCGACCTTTCTGAACAAAGACAAAGTCGCTTAAAACATAAAAACACAATTTAAAGAAATGTTTGTCAGTATCTGCACTAAGGCTTTGTGCTTTATTAGCAGTATGCAATGCATGCTGGGTAGTGTTTCTCACATCAGGACTAGAAAACAGCATTTGTGTTAATTAGTGGAGACGAATGTTCGAAACTGGTGTTTTAATTGGTAAAAAAACACAACTTGACATATTATTTGAGCCTCACTACCTCTTGTTTTTATTATTAATTATTTCAGGAACCTCATTAAACCGAACCTGGAACAAACATGGTACGATGTTGGACGATGTTTATATCCCTCAGTCGCTTCGCCATAGATTATTAAAACC